>NC_056741.1:635056253-635138753 GCF_019279795.1 Protopterus annectens | reverse complement strand
ACAGTGAAATAAACATTTTGAAATGACTGCACTTTGTGAATAAACTGTGCACAGCACAAGAAACATATCAAAATACCCGTACTTTGCAAAATAACTCTGTACAGTGTAAGAAACACTTTGAAATGACTGCATTTTGCAAATAAAATGTACACAGCACAAGAAACTTTTCAAAGTGACTGTATTCTGACTGCACTTTGCAAAATAACTGTACTTTGCACACAGTAAACTCTTCAAAATAATTGTACTGTAATAAAGCATATACTGCAAACACTTTGCACACTCTGAAATACTTTGAACAACTCTAATTACACTTTGAATAGCTTTGATCAATGCAAAATAGTAGCTCATGTCAAAACATGGTCGTTTACTAAAAAACATGTAGACACTTTGCTCTTTTATGCTTCTTCTGCCCTTTGTTATACCCATCTGACCTCTTATCATGCTCATTATACTTTTCTTGTGCTCATTTTACTTTGCACATCCTCGTTATGCAAATCGGAAGTAACTCTGAACACCCTCATAACTATTTCTGATAACTCTATGAAATATAATGGTTTTGAATATTTTGTTTAATCAATAAAGTGTTTTGTGGCTTTCATTTGATTAATAATGCGTTTTGTGTTACACATTTGATTAATAATGCATTTTTAGCTTTGCAAATGCTTTGTATAATTTTCTTTACAAAATAAATCATTCATGTGAGTTTTTGTTACCTGAAGTTCGTTTCTGGCCCTTTTTTAATCAATTGAGCACTGTATCACCAAATCTGCTCAATGTATCTTCACCGTTAACAATGTACCTCATGGCATGAAGAAGTTGCTCTCTCTATCCTGGTTCTGACACCATGTCACTTGTCCAGTCAGGATAAAACAGATGAACAGTTGTGGGGTCAGTTCAAGCCGCTTTATTATATACAAACACATCAGGATTGAGACTTAGTAACTTGAACTTAAATAAATTTACAGACTGACTACTGCACTCATACATGTTAACACTCTGGCTGTTCTCTCAAAATAGCACTGCTGCCTGTACATGCTCTCTCTTTATATGCACGTGCCCTCACTTTGAAATACTTCTAAAAGTTACAGCACATGCTCTGTTCTTCAATAAACTCTACCACTGGTAGATTTCCTTCATCTTCATCAGAAGATTGCAAATCTGCACTGCAAACAACCCTACAGTACCCGCCAAGAAAACTTTACATTAAACTCTTACACTGCTTTTTAATTCAAGCAGTTTTTCCAACTTGGTATTAAACAACTAACACATTGTGGGCCACCATGATCAGGTAACCTCTGTCATACATATATATCTATATCTCTCTATATATATTTTTTTAATTGCTGGAACCTGTGTTCTGAGAAACTGCCTTCCAATCTATCTGCAAATATACAGTGCTGAGTTTATTTTTTTGGTTTTAGAGTTTGTTAATTGTTGCTTAGATCTCTGTTGAAACTATTGTCTCCCTGTTCTGAAAGACTGCTTTCCAATCTATCTGCAAATATACAGAGCTGAGTATATTTTTTTGGTTTTAGAGTTTGTTAATTGTTGCTTAGATCTATGTTGAAATTGTTTTCCCCACCCCAACCCCTATTTTCTGCCGTGTCTTCAGTTGGTATAACTGGTCTTTACAGCTTGTGTGTTATTTAACTCAAGGATCACTTGAATAAAATTAGACCTGTTAGTAACAGCCTGCATTTAATTGCTGGAACCTGTGTTCTGAGAGACTGCCTTCCAATCTATTTGCAAATATACAGAGCCGAGTATATTGTTTTAGGTTTTAGAGTTTGTTAATTGTTGCTTAGATCTCTGTTGAAACTATTGTCTCCCTGTTCTGAGAGACTGCTTTCCAATCTATCTGCAAATATACAGAGCTGAGTATATGTTTTTGGTTTTAGAGTTTGTTAATTGTTGCTTAGATCTCTGTTGAAACTGTTTTGTTCCACCCACCCTCCCTATTTCTGGCTTGTAGTTTAAATTTGGTGGCTTTTGTAGTTGCCCACCCTATTGTAGATTTGATCTGGAAAACTCCCCCAATCCCATCTCTTTACCACATTCTACCTAATAAACTCTTTCTGCACTTGCTTTTAGTCCTTTTTAATTTAATTGCATTTTTAAACTGTGTTTGGTCTAATATTGCTACATACTCAAGTATGCTAGCCTGCACTGCATATGAATTGTTTTTATTACTGTTTTTGCTACTTTTCTGTAAAAAAAAAACAAAAACAAAAAACTGTAAGCCTGTTTCCTACCTTTCCTGTAACTAGTGTTCCAGATACAGATTTGCTGTATCTAGGACTGTATGTAAGCTTCTGAGCCCTTAAGTCTTTCTGTGCTGGAGGGAAGCCTTCTAGCTTATCAGTGGGAGTGGTAAGCACTAGGTAACCTGTCTACCACATAAGGAGTGGTTCTGGCCCAGAAATTGTAGTTACTGGCCATTTGGGCAATGTCTTCCATCTCTCTCAGCTTTCTGATTTGAAAGCCTGCATTTGCACTTGTTTCTGTCCTGTAACTCGTCTAGTGCAGATACAGATTCTTAGTTTAGCACTTAGATTTGCTTATTCGTGCTCAGCACTTGTTCAGAACTTGTAAGCACTAAATAAGCTACTAATTACTACAGCACTCAATCTTCCTCATTACCTAGAGGAAAACAGTTTTTCTACTTACTTTTCTCACTTGCTTAGAGAAAAACAGCTCTTGTACTCACCTCCTCACTTATCTAGAGGAAAATATTTTTTTATTCAGGCATGTCCAAGGGTCAGCTCCCAATGTTCTCTACTGTCCATTTGATGTATCTGGGCATCTTGAGGCAATGCAGAAATTGCCTCATGTACATAGACAACCCTCTCCTCCTACCACCTAACACTACAACCTGTGAGAGATGCACTTACCTAGCCAAACTGGAGGTAAAGCTCTCTCCAACCAATTCTGAACTTGACAGTCATAAGGAGAAGGTAAACATTTGCACCACACCACACTCATCACATAGTCTCACTAAATCTACACCACCAAAATCCACACATAGTAACACAAAAACATTCCTGGAGGCTCTCAATAATAATCTGTTTAAGGAACAGAGACCTCCGAAGCAAAAACACAAGCAACCCCCGTCCCCCAACACAACCCAAATGACACATAGCCCACAGACTCAGTGTGCCAGTCAACCACAGTCAATAAGGCAAAATAACATACCCAACACACTAGTCATAGGTGACTCTATAGTCAGGCACACTGATGTCCCACTCACCAGGCTAAACAAGGAGAAGGTTACTGTCAGCTGTCTGTCGGTTGCCAGGATCCACCACATAACCCACGCACTCAGGTCACTCCAAAACAAGTACAAATATGGCTCTCCGATCTTGTAGCCCAGGAAGGTATGACCCTAGCCCTGAGTATCATTCTACCATCACCCAGAATGATACTGCAGTACAAGGACAAAATGATTGACTTCAACAATTGGCTAAGCTTCTGGTGTCATTCTAAGGGGATCCAGTATCTGTCTGCTTTGGATGACATGGTCGACAGACCACAATGCTTTGCCACAGATGGCCTGCACCTGTCGCCCCTGGGATTCTGGATACTGGCTAAGGCTCTTGCTGCCCCTATATTGCCTTTTTTAGGCAAGGTTCAAATAACAAATTCACCACTGTAACAGGAACAGGCAAGCAAAAACTAAGGGTAATGCTACTCAATGCTAGAAGTCTAAATCTCAAAATGCATTCACTCGAGGCACTCCTTAAAATGGAGAACATCAATATCTGCAGTGACTGAGACCTGGTTCAAGGCTCCAGAGAGCACCCCTGTACTACCGGGCTATAACTCATACCACACTTTTCGGCCATGTAACTTGGACCGAAACACCACAGGCAAGGGTGTGTCCATATTCATTAAGGATCCACACCTCCAGGCTAGTTGCTCAGCATAATGCATCCGAGGTTATCCAAGTGCAACTTACTCTGGGCAAAACTGCAATCCAAATTGTAGCTTGCTACAGATCCCCCACCATGCCCCAGGATTCACACTCCTCTTTTCTTGATGTACTGGAAAATATTAGGGTTCAACCAAACACCTAATGATGGGCGACTTCAACTATCCCACCATTAACTGGGAAAACTACTTGTGTATCAACTCCTTAGCTCAACGCTTTCTGGAATTCATAAACTCCAATGCCCTGGATCAACTTATCCACACCCCCACCAGGGGCAACAATATCCTAGACCTAGTCATTACCAACATGAGTGACTGGTGTTCCACACCTGAATTCAACTCCTCGTTGGTCCGATCCGGCCATAAGCTAATCACCTTTAATATCCACATCCTGCCCCCACCATTCCCATTAAGGAAACCACAATAAAACATTTCTCCAAAGCCAACTTCATGCTTCTTAAGACAGAAGTGGTGAACTTCATGACACCCATGGAGATGGACAATACAGTTACAACTGCTGAATCCTACACAAAGGCACTCTATAAGCACTTACATGAGTGCATGGATTGTGCTATCCCAAACAGAACCAAGACGCTATCCTCCAAAAAAAAGAAGCCAATCTGGTGGTCCCCTGCCATAAACAAACTCTACAACAGAAGGAAGAAACTGTTGCAAAAGAGAGTAAAATCCCATAAGGGGAGGAGCTCCCTGGTCAGCCTCAGTAAGAAGATGAGATCCTTTATAAGATCCTCCAAAGCTAGCTACGAAAATAAAATTGCCACTAATTCTAAGGACAACCGCAAAGCATTCTATAGCTTTGTCAGGAATCCCGATGGCAACACCCAGATCTGCTCTGAGCTACAGCACAATGGCACAAAAATTACAGAACCAACTGATATTGCCAACATCCTGGCAGATAGGTTCAGTGCTAACTTTACCCCCCTCACCCCCTAAAAAGCCCATATCTATGCAGGAAGAATGCACAGTCCCTGTAATCACAACTATGCAGGTAAAAGCTGCACTCTCTAAAGCCAAAAACACAGCATCCATGGGATCGGACAACATCCCAGGTTGTGTTTTACACAAACTTCAGAATGAACTGGCTCCCCACTTAAGCACCATGTTCAATAATAGCCTCGCATCAGGCTTTGTGCCCACTGAATGATGCACAGCAACAGTTATCCCACTCCACAAAGGGGGAACCACCACTGATCCCGGGAACTATCGACCTATTAGCCTGACGAGCCTGATCTGCAAGGCCATGGAACTTATCATCATGGAACTCATAAACCAAGACATTGGTAACCTCCAAACTCTGGATCCCATCCAGTTCAGGTTTGTGAAAGGCAGATCATGCCTCCTGAACCTGATCGACTTCTTTGAGGCAGTCACCAAAGCCGTAGATGAGGGTAAGGTGGTTCACACAGCCTATCTTGACCTCGCCAAGGCTTTTGACACCATCCCCCATTCTGGAATTATAGCTAAACTCACTAAACTAGGTATAAATCCCTATGTCACAAGATGGGTTGCCAACTGGCTCACTGACAGAACCCACACTGTAAAAGTTGCAGACTCCAAATCTGATCTCAAAGCAGTAACAAGTGGAGTACCACAGGGTTCCGTCATGGGACCTCTCCTGTTTGGTATCTACTTCTCTGAAGTGGAGGCTAACACAGAAGGCCTCTGGCTAACGAAGTTCGCAGATGACTGCAAACTAGGAGCCATAGTCAAGTCCCCAAATGATGTGGACATCCTACAGAAGGGCCTCACTGAGACAGATGCCTGATGTCACAGCCATGGCCTCAAGCTTAATGTCAAAAAGTGCAGTGTCATCCTCTTTGGTAAAAACTCTGTACCCACAAGCTACCACATAGGCAGCAATCTACTTAACACCGAATGTGTGATAAGAGACCTTGGGACCCAGGTGGACAGTAGTCTCTCCTTTGATAGTCACATCGCCACAGTAGTCAGAAAGTCCTTCTATGTGGAACACCTCATCATAAAAGAGTTCTCATCCAGGAAAAAAGAGGTCACTGTTCCCCTCTACTCGACACTCATTAGACCCATTATAAAGTACAACGCCCCTTTTGGAATGTACCTCACAAGACATCTGCAGCAGCTGGAAAAGCCACAGAAGTACCTCACAAAGAGGATTACTGGCCTCAAACAAATGCCCTACACTGACCACCTCAAAAAACTCCAGCTTTACTCCATAGCATATTGCCTACTCCGAGGTGATCTCTGCCTAACATATAAAGCTATGTCAAACCCAGAGCTGTTGGACATGCTACACCTAAAAAACCCCAATCCCTCTGAGCTACATGCTCTAGGGACCTAAACCTTGTCACCACAATAAACAGGACAAGCTGGAGGGATAGATTCCTGTCCAAGGGACTTTCCATACTCTGGAACAGGCTACCCATCTATTTCAAGCAACGTTCTTCATTAGCACTCTACAAGAAAAATCTTGATAAGTGGATGGGAAATAGAAAATACACCCCGGGGATCACTTCTGTGTCTCTGCTCGACAGTGGCACAGGAAAATAATTTTTTTTGGTGGCGTAAGCTAGGGAACCTTGTTGGATAGGCTTACGTAGGCCCTTGGGCTGATAGCCTAGTACCTACCTATGAACCTATGAACATATATATATATATATATATATATATATATATATATATATATATATATATATATATATTGGTCGAAAATGATATATGGCCTATTCCCCACTGTAGAGCAACCCTGGAGTTAGATTATATAGTAAGGGTGTGTGTGTGGGAGGCACAGCCCCCCACAATGGGGGGTGTGGGGGAGAAGCCCCCCACATATCATAAACGTTTTACAGTATACAGATGCAGTCTTACAAATGCAATGAATAACTATTACCAAAAAAAACATTACAGAACCCCACACTCCCCATTGTGGGGGGCTGTGCCCCCCACACTCTGCCTTAATATATATTCTAACTCCAGGGTCGCTTTACAGTGGGAAATAGGCCATATATAATTTTCAATGAAATGAGTGTCAGTGAAATGAAGTTTCAGTGAATTGGGCCTGCTAAGTTGAGTGTCAGTGAAATGAACTGTCGACGAAATGAAGGTGATCCATATATATATATATATATATATATATATATATATATATATATATATATATATATTTACTATTGTATGTCCAAAATTACATCAGTCGACTAATCAAAATGTTGACCTGAAATGCCAAATATGGATCATCGATAGAGCAGCCAAACTGAAACTGAATACATCGACAGCCGTAATTTAATGCATTTAACATAGCAAAAGTTGATGTCAGTCGCCCATGCTATGCACCCTAGCACACCATTACACTCTACAGTGAACGGTACATTTACTCCACTATTTTGCAGGGGACAAGCCCTCCTGCACTGGGGGGCTGCACCCCCCACACCCCCTGCAAATTATATATACCAACTCTGAGATCATACTACAGTGAAGAAATGGGTTAATTCCCTATTCCTCATTGTACCCCTCACTATTTAGTATTCCAAAGACCCATAAAAGTGTTGAGGACCATACCTTTCAACCATACCAAATTTCTCGGTAAATACCAGTTTTGAGGGTAAAATATTAGGATGCCACGAATTCCCGAGTGGCCCTTTTAATTTCTGAATTTCCTGGGTTTTTTTTACGTATTTTTACTCCTGGTGTCATCACGTGCAGGGCATGCATGATGATGTCATGAGGGGATGCCCATCCAATTTACTTGCAGACTGGTCTGCATTCAAGCACATCTTTCTTCCCTCGGCTCCTCCTCCAGGTAAAGTAAACTTATGTGCACTAGAGAACATCTTTCTTGCATTTTTGTGTGTGTACTTAATGGCTATTGTGTAGCAAATTTATTTAATGGCTGAGCACATCATTCATTTAGGCATTGCTGTGTGTGTTTTTGTGTGTGGTCATTTAGGCATTGCTGTGTGTGTTTTTGTGTGTGGTCATTTAGGCATTGCTGTGTGTGTTTTTGTGTGTGGTCATTTAGGCATTGCTGTGTGTGTGTGTGTGTGTGTGTGTGTGTGTGTGTGTGTGTGTGTGTGTGTGTGTGTGTGTGTGTGTGTGTGTGTGTGTGTGTGTGTGTGAAAATGTCCCAGTTAGGTATAACTGCTGGTTAGAGTTACTCAAACCCAAGCCCTGTACCTTAGGTACAAGGAGCAAGAGCCTAAATTCTCTACCCATTCCATCACCACTTGTGATTCAAGCAGTTAACCATAGTTCTCAACTGTTCAAAGTTTAACAGAATGTTTGGAATGTATGACTCATACTTTTGGTTTGTTCCTCTTAAAATGTGTGGTTTCCTGGCAAATCAGTGAGCACTGAATTCACTAAATAATGATAACAGTCTTTCTATCTTTCAGGAAATGCATGGTAACACAAAACATTTTATTCTAGCAGCTTTTCTAAGATTATACAAACAATGTTTAATATATGTCCCTGGTTTTGGGCATTTGTCATTTCCCCCACAATAAATTTTGTTTTTTCCAGATTTCTTGTGCTGCATAGTTCTTCAGGAGGAGAGAAGTTTAGTGCTGCTTATGCCAAGTGTGCTTGTGTTGTTAGTAGCACAGCAGGTAGAACACTTGCTTTTGATTTAGAAGGCTGTGGGTTCTACTCCCACAGCATCTAGATGGATTGCTGACTCTGTACTGTGTTGTACTTTTAAAGGGGGTGGATGGTGCAGTCCTGAAGATGTCCTCTTTGGCAGAGATACCTAGTAACTATGAACCTGTTATCAGTTTGCCATCCATTCCATATTGCAATATTGCTAGCTTATCATTTTTAATGTAATATAGGCAATTTATTCATCAAGGGCAACAGGCACTTTATTTGTAGATGAAACATTGAAATATAAAGTTGTTTGCTAGCAGCAACCTCTTCATTAGTTGCAGATCTTACAGATCTCTTTAATGTGGAATTATTTAGATGACTTTTACTTCTGCAGAGATTGTGCATATTTACTGATACTGGTTGATTGTAGACTTTTATGATGGAAATGTTCTGAATTGGGTAGTTTTTTCATTATTGGTTCATGCTTTTTGTTTCATTGCTTACTGGAAAGATGTTTAAATCAATACATTTAAAACACGCTCTAACAAGTGTGCTGTTTATACAAGAAATGTACTTTAATACAATCAGGGAGGTGTTTCAAAGAACACATGTATGTTTCGTGTGCAAGGGGCCTATGATTTGAAAACAGCCCAAAGGTAATCTTTATCAACCACTGGCCAGATGCATTTTCTTTGAATGTGAGTTTCAAGGGCAGAGAAGTTTTAATGCTAAGTCTATTTTCATTGTGAGACTGCATTGCTTTGTTTAGCAGATGTCTATTAGTATTTGGGCTATAAAATGTAAAATGAAAGTTTTAAATTAAATCCAAATAATCATTGTAGAAGTAAAACAGTACGCACATTACAGTTGTTGTTGTTTGTCTTTCGGCTTTTCCCGGTTAGGGGTCGCCACAGTGGAACTCCGGTCCACTAATGATTGGCAGTGGATTTTTCACAGACGCTGAGGTGCCAGCTCGACATCCAACCTTCAACGAAGGCACGCCCATTTATGCATGTCTTTCGAACACCACCCAACCACAGGGAGGACATGCAGACTCCACACACAAGGCACTCCCCGCACTCCAACAGTATGCACATTACGGTGTTTATGACAAAATGGGGTGAAATAGACAAGTAATGGGACATTGGAATGGCTGCAGGGGGAAGGGCTGTGTATGGGTGGCCCCATTCGACCATGATTGTGTGAGGGGGGAAGGACGGCAAACTCAAAGACAGCCATGGGCGGCACAAACTCAACCTATGCCACTGATCAGTAGGCCATGGAGAATGACTTTTGGAGGTCCTAGCAAACTATAATATTGTTTTGCTAAAATTAGAATATTGCCTTCCATTAAATGCTCCAGTTTTAAAACAAAACCCACATACTGCAAGTCACCAAAAACAAAATCCTAAGGTTCATCTTCTCCCTTCCCAGTGTACATCACTGCTACACATTTCAGAAAAATGGTTACCATTTACTACAGGGTCTGGAGCCATATTTTGGTTGTCTGTTCTTGAGGTTGTGTTTGAAAGTTGGCAAACTGTGATGCTGAACCAAAATCAATATTTTAATACATATCAGCAAAAGAAAAAACAGACTGGTTTCGGCTAAATTAGTTACATAGCCTTCCTCAGTGTTGAAAAGGTACAAGCAACAAATTTTGTTTATGCATGACATCAACCACAAGAAACAAACTGATTGGTCAAATTATAAATGTTCTTTGAGACCTGGTGAGAAATGTCCACCCAATTTAATTACCCACTTCTTTTCTTTGGCATCAAGGCTAGTATGCCAACCTTTGGTAACCCCTAATGGGAGCAGCCGAAAGAAGAAGAAAATTTGGAGATTGTGCCTATGGATGCCAGAGGAGGTGCCTGGGAGAACAGATTGGAATACAAAGAGCTCCTCTGGCAGTTGAGGTTGGATGCAACTGTTAAGTCTGGGGATGCAACTGTTAAGTCTGGCCTCAATTAATTTGTTTCCCTACAACTGGTGCTTAAACTAAGAGCAGCCAAATTGTGAAAGGGACTTGCATAACTGCCTATACACATACTGTTTAACCACATACTTTTACTTCAATGTGTGTTATTAATTAATTATTTTATAGTATTTTTATAACACACATAATGTATTTAATGCTTAAATTAGGAATAGCTAAGCTGGGAAAGAGATGTATACACCTGTTAACTTATACATTTCAACATTTTATGTTAGCATTACTGAGTTATCTATTGTATTTTTTACCATTCACAAAATGTTATGATTTTTGTTTTTAATGAAAACTGCTATACATATTTTTTTGGTTGGAATTAGCCATGAAATTATGTCTCTAATGCACTAAGGAGACTACAGGGTTTGCCTTCATCAAGCCTTAAACTGGACTAGTTAACTTTTTAATTGATTTCATTTGAACTTGTTAATTAGTTGTGAGCATATTTAAAGAATGAGTTGTCATTTGTTGCTAGTTATGATGAAGTCCAGTGGATGGATGAAAGTGCTTAACTTTTACTCAGTTTTTATTTTGTTCATTAAAGAGTTTTTGCTTACTTGTTCTGCCTGCTTCTGTTGACTAAGACGACCCTTGTAGTTATTACTTTATATAACAAGCATGACCTTCCAGCATGACATACATGAACAGCAAAGGATATTGATCACTTAACCCCCTTGCATTGTGTAGAAGCCATGCCAATGACTAAACATGAGCACAGAACTTCCTGCATTATAAGTGAAACAGAGATATGGCAGAAACATGGGTTTTGCAATGCTTTCTGGAATGAGAATGTACTATATGACTTTCTTGTCACACACTGAGCCTACCTTATAGCACTGTGTTTCATGATAAGGTGTGTGAGAGGTATAACATGGAACATAGGTCTAAATGTGTTTCATGACATCTGTGCAATAGATTTGAAGTGTGTGAGTGGTACTGAATGGCAAGAAGAGGTCCAAATGGAGAGATGATAAAATCAGCAAGCAAAGGACAGTAGTATTACTGGAAATGAATTCATCCTCAAGTCTTAGTGAGTACCATCAGGAGGTGTACCATGTCTTGACAAAATCTCACCAAGACAGCACTGATATATAGATTGTATTTAATACATCATATATCTTGGACAGAAGTTGGTTAAAAAATAAAAAAAGACACCTGGGTGCATAAGTCACAGGATAAAAAACTGCCCAGTCCTGGTAGGTGCACTGGTGCAAGGACTAGAAAAAATGACAGTGTAGAATCCTGAAGAAATGAAAGCATTCCTACTGTGCAGTTAGGCCATGCTGAGGAGAAGGATGGTCCCATGTTATAGACAGAAATAGTAGTCCACAAAAACCGCAAAAACTGAAAGGCCCAAAATGAGACATAAGGATGATAGAGTAGACTATTAGGATAAGAAAGAGATTATATATTGTTACTGTTATGGAAGAAGCCGAGAATTTCCAGACTGACGATATACAAAAAGATAAAGAGAGAAATTAGAGAAAGAAAAATATTTGCGCAAGAAATGCTGTTAAAAGTTATAATAAGTTTTAGATATATATCTAATGAGTTTCATATTACTGTCTGTAGTAAGGCTTAAGAAATGTAATGACTGATTTACATGCCCCTTTCTGTAAATTGTGATTGTTGGCAACTGTCAAACTTTTTGTATATTGTTTGTAAACCTTTTAAAAAAATGTTTGTAATATTTCTGTATTATTGTTATGGAGCTTATCTCCCCAGGTCTCCGCTGAAAACAGGCTACTTGCCCAGCCGGACTCTACCCGGTTAACAAATGTAAAATAAATAAATAAAAGCTTCAAATGCAAATTTGTGTTCATTAATACAACCGATCTGTGTAAAACATTATAGAGACCAAAAAACCTTGGGCCATTTGGAAAAGGAAGTGAAACTCCAAACAGTCATTGGCCCTAAGTTATGATCAAACCTTGTTCCTTGTGCATGGGAGGTGAAGATCTTAACCATTTTAACCAAACCAGGTGGCTAAACACATTATCATCTGAACAGTAACTAAGTATAGCATAACATCAGAAAAAGGTTGTCATCCAGCCAAATGATACACACAAAACATATATAAATAAATATAGTCTTACTTGGCTAGTGGCCTCTTTTTAGAAAGTACCCAAGGTAGCATTTATACTGAATAGGGGAAAATTGGCCAGGGTATTAAGGAAATTCAAGTTCTTTTTGATAAGTATCATGGGATCTTTTACTTTCATCTAAGCTACCACTAACTCAGGCAGATGGGGCCTCGGTTTAATCTCAAGCACATAACTAAAAAAAAATAAAGTAAAAACACATAAAATCACATAATTAGCAGTTAAGCACATTTACGTATACCAAAGTCTTTGGCTATAGTAGACAGATAAGTAAAATAACTCAGATTAAATAAGCCTTGTGGAACTGGTAGTGAGTTCTACAGGTATGACACCTGACAAACAAAAAATGACTGCTTGTGCCTTGAAGGTGCATCCTGAGAATCGGTAGCCGATTATTGCCGAGTGAGTAGAAGGGTTGATATAGCTAGATTACTAAATACTCTTTGATGTATGGCAACGCTTTTGCAATAGACATTAAGACCACTGGCAACTCACAGCAGATACCAAGGAACAGGGGATGCATATTTTTAATGGGAAAGACCTGTCATTAGATGTGCTGTGAAATTTTGCTCCCAAAGGAGAACATAAGATAAATAGTGGAAAAAGGGCATAAACCAATTGTGAAGTAAACAAAACCAGACCTCTTCTTCTTCTTTCGGCTTTTTCCCAGTTAGGGGTCGCCACAGCGGATCACCTATCCTCTCATGATTGGCAGCGGAGTTTTACGGTGTTGAGTTGCCAGCCCAGCACCTAACCTTCCACAGAAGGCACACACATGCACACATTCATGCCTAGGGCCAATTTAGAGTGCCCAATCCACCTGCAGCATGTCTTTGGGATGTGTGAGTAAACTGGAGCACCTGGAGGAAACCAAAGCAACCACAGGGAGGACATGCAGACTCTGCACAGAAGACACCCTAGCCGAGGATCAAACCAGAGAACCTCTTGCTGTGAGGCAGCAACACTAACTACTGCACCACCGTGGCCAGACCTCTCACATTCCTATTTCCAGGCCTGGTTTAGAATTTCTATTTATTTGGAAGTATGTCTATATTTTCAGGTTTGATTTACCCCTTTCTATAACTATGTGTTTTATTGATTTTAGTTCTTGTCACAGACCTGGTGAACTTTATTGGATTAGATAGCCAAAAGCAATTTTAGTTAAAAGTCTTTTTATTTGTTTTTATGCTTTTCTTAATACCTGATTTTGGAATGTGGATTGTAAATAGATAGGTAGTGTTTTCCTTAACTAGGATTTAGTTTGATCTAATCAGTTGTAGTGTGTGGGGGTGGGTACTTGTTCTATAATGCACTTTTACGGCCCTGTTTATACTGTTTGCCTTGAACAGGCTGGTTTAAAATTAAACAATAAGTACATTTTTTCACACCTACATGTAAGTATATAAAAGCTGATATGTTTAACATTGGTAAAATATTTCAGATTTTTTTGCTACTGAGGCTCACTTGTCTGTGACGAATAAAGGCTTGTTGCTTTGGAACACTACCTGGTTTCATGATATTGCGTATTATTGTGACTGAGCACATCAACAAAGTTTTAAGACCACTAGTTTTTTTGTTTGTTAGATATCAGTAGAGTTTCCATTTTTATGGAGGGATAGAATAAAAGCCTTTTTCCAAATTTTTGGGACATAGGATTCAAGGGCGGATTTGGTATACTGATAGGGTAGGCAATGGCATCAGCAGCTAGTTTTAGATGTTCTGTGAATAAGTTATCAGGTGCATTAGAGCTGGGTTCAAGTTTAAGTTTACATCTGCATAACTGTATTTCCTTGAAACTTACAGATGTATATAATATTTGTGAAGGTTTGTATTGTAAAACATTTGATAAAGAATAATAAAATGTATAATATAACAAACAATCCCCAGTTCATTTTATACTCCCTTGGGATTGCATCACTGTCCTACTTACCCAAAGTATGGTCCTCACAGTCACCCTCAGTCTGGTGTTTGCCCATCATGGCAATCTCCTGTTCAGCTGATGCTACACATGCCCGTGACTCAGCATGTGACTACACCACCAGAACCCTACAGGTTCTGTTGTTGTAATAGCATTTAGCACAAATACTGTGTTTACTGAAGCATAACCTGGCCTCTGTTCTTAGATAGTTGAATAGAAATAGTCATACTTTATTTCTGTAGTCCTACATATTTTTTAACTGTTGCTGCCGATTTGTTTGCCTGCTGCCGATAAGTGTATCATAAGGCAATGTAAGGTATCCCTGACTTGGGCTTGTAACTTCAGCTGCTGGTCTTTATGTATTTAGATATACCCAAGCTGTGTTTCATGTTTTTAGCTGTTATTTGCTCACATTCATTATAGAACAATGTAGATCTACTTGATTTGTGATAATATAATTTGTCTTGCTGCTGCATCTGTAGTGCATGCAGTAGTATAGTGCATTTACCTTTTAATTAGTGTTTCATAACTGTGTAGTATATGCATGTTACACTCTGTCCCTTTCTCAGACTATTTCCTTTGGGTTTCTTTAGACCCCCAACTACCTCCCCCATGGCTTCTTCGTAGCCACTGTGTCCAGGAGCTTCATTTTGCATCTGCCATGCATCAGGTCTTGTGGCTTGCTAACCTAAACAGTCATAGCGACCAGTAAATGTACATGTCCATTGCAGTCACAAGCTTTGTAACTTACATTACATGCTAGACTCCATCTTGCTGTTACTTTTATAATAATTTGGTCTCTAAACTTCCCCGACCTAACTTTCTACCCAGTACAGTCCTGATAAACACTCTAAATATCTTCCATAGTGTCTCTGCTCTGTAACTCCTTATTTCCCTGGCATTTTTATACTTCTAGCTATTTTTTTTATTTTCTCCAATTGTATTTGCAGCCCTATTAGATACTACTACTTACCTGTACCTCTGGAAGCTAGGGACAACTTCCAATTGCACTCATCCATTCTGGATAGAGATTTCTCCATAATTTCTTTATTTTTCTGCTATTCTCCTTCCTTCAGTGTATGACTAATTGTTTTCTTGGTCTCCTCCTTGCAGTACGTATCTTGGTGCAACCCGGTCTGCTTGGGCTCACTCTACTCCCCTAATCTACCCCAACCCCATTCCCACCCACCCCTACTTTCATTAGATTTATGCACTTTATCCACTCCCACCACTCCTCTTTGGCAAAGCAGCACTCACCAGCAATTAAACCACTGTCAGCCACTCCCACCTATCTCCTGAACACATATTTCCAAACACCTTCAACTACCTCTATCAACAACCTGTACCTACAAACTTATGAAATATACCTATTAATACTCATGCTCCCATTTGTTCCAACTGTTATCTATTAAGTAATCTTACACACTATGACTAACAAACACCACCACACACATCTCTGAAGTGCCACCTACATTTCACTATACAAATCCCCTGCATAATTTAACTAAACCAAACTATGACTATATTTAACATCTTAACATCGTTAATCCTTATATTACTTCCACATATTACCTCATACTGCCTCATTACTCCCACACCACTTCATCATGCCACTACTAACACTATCATGACTGATGCAGATCCTTTAAACCTTAATATTTACCCCTCCATCTTTCACTTAGCTCTCTTTCACCACATCTCATTCACCCCATTGCCATCTCCTCAAACTAACACACCATCCATAAAATACCACTTATATATTACTAACATCTTCCACACCATAGTGAAAATCACCTCCAAGCTAGCCCTTTGTGGAGATGTACATCCAAGCTCTGGTCCTAACACTCCCATCAACTACCCAACACAAACCTCCAGTCACACCATTGCTCACCTCCCCAGAAAACCCTCTGACCTGTTTCTGCTTAATATAAACATTAGAAGTGTCACAAATAAGATCTGACCTACATGCACACCTTTCCCTCTACTCTCTTGATGTTGTTTTGCTCACTGAAGCATGGCTAAAACCAGAAACAAGTAACAATGAAATAGTTCCTCCTGGCTATAACTTGCTGCATAAAGATAATGCTAAGAAAACTATAAACCTAATTGGCTGCTACTTTCCAATAGGTAACAATATAGACATTGCAGACAAATCTAGTTTACTGGGCCTCTAGTTCACTAACTTAAGAAACCATAAGGCAATCTCAATACTGACTGACTAACATGTAACTGCTCCAAGCCTACAAACTTCATAAACCTTCATGGGTTTGCTCAACTTATCAAAGACCCAACCAGAGTCAATAAAACTACAAAGAGGGAATCATTACTTGACTGGATATTGCCAAACAGACAAGATACAATTAGTAATTCAGACCGTCTCCCAGACAGCTTGAGTGACCACCAACCAATCAGATGTCAAACCTATCTAGCAAAACCCACCACATATAAACAATATAAGTAGTAAAAAATCATTTAACTCCAACAACTTTACTGCTGCTCTAGCAAGCTGTAACTAGTACCCCTTGAGGACACTTAATCTAGATGACGTTGTATCCTACCTTAACTCAACATTCCTCACAATACTAGATCATCATGCACCCCCTAGAACCATATGAATTAAATCTAACTATGCCCCCTGGTTATCCAAACAGACTAGATCCTTACTACATAATAGAGACAAAGCCTGGGGAAACTGGAAGAAAACAGGTAGCCCCACTGACAGACAAAAATATCTTGAACTTAGAAATAAGATAAAGAAAATTATTAAAACATGTAAAACATAGTTTAATGGTGGGAGGTTGGCATAATGGTTAAGATGTTTACCTTACAAACACAAGGTGCAGGGTTTGATTCTCACATGGGGGAATTGGCTAGGTTTAAAATGGCCAACAAGGGCAATTAGCCTAGTAATAACCTATGAACTATGAAAACACAGTTTAAAAACACAGCTATTATATTAAGACTCGAAATACATACAGTTCCAGGAAGCCTTAGAAAACACTTGTAGTTAGTGTTAGCTCCGCTCCACTTGGGCTCACTCCATGCTTCCCCCTGCCCCCAATTCCCACCCGCCCCAGTACCACTAAATATATAGTTACATAACCACACCCCCTGTTATACAATCCTATCAGCTTCCACCTAACATACTTTATCCACCCCCAATCTATTACCTCTTCATTTACCATCCTATCGTCTGCTGTTGTACCATACAAACAACAGATCTTTAACTACCACACTCCTCCACTCATAAAGCTATACTCCTCTCTACTATCCATTTTACTGGCCCCTTATTTACTCACCTTGTATGAAAACCAGTTTCTCACTGGTTATCAGTACCCAAAAGGCCATACTATCACCCCAGCTGTAAATCATTCCACCTTCAACCATACTTAAAATAATGGGTCCTGCTCAACATCTTTTTTACTCTATCAGCATACCAACCCCTGGCACATTATCCCTAGATCCAGACACTACTACAAACTTCTAAATAAATTCCCAAAGCTTATCACTAAGTACAGACCTAGCCTAATACGTGGTGGTGATATTCACCCCAATACTGGCCCACCCACATCTGATATATACACCCCCCTGTACTTGTAACCTAAGCTACAAACCTATAATCAATAGACCAATTAACTCTCTCCTAACCTGTCATCTCAATATCAGAAGCATTAATAACAAGGTACATGAATTGCATGCCCTCCTGGCTGTCCACTCCCCTGAGATTCTCTGTCTATCTGAAACCTGGTTAAAACCTAACACTACAGACAATGAAGTGTTACCACCTGGGTATAACATACACAGGCTGGATTGTGTTTCCAGGAATGGGGGTGGGGTAGCTATACTCTACAAATTTGAGATGAATGTGACCATAGATGTAACAAAACCACCTCAGATTAATAACTCCAAAATTCTTGCAACTAGATTGCAACTTAACAAAAGTAAATGCATTAATATCATCTGCATGTATAGTCCCCCAGGTAACAATATAGCTACACTTAAAGATACCCTGCACTGGCTATCATGTCATTACCCCCAAGAAACCCTACTACTCGGAGACTTTAACATAGACTGGGGCACCTGTTCCTCAGAATCCCCATCTACCCATATTAACCTGCATGCATTTACACAAATCATAACCACCCCTACCAGGTTAGGTAAACCCAACCAAAAAGAAAGCATACTCAACTGAGTACTCATAAATAGTCACCCCAACTGTATACTGCTGGTACCCTCCCCGATGACCTAAGCGATCACCTTCTCACTTATATAATTAAGCAAAAAGTCATTAATCCCCAACAACCCTTACTCAGCAAAGTTAGAAACAGAAAAGACTTTGACCCTGCCAAATTCCAACAGGAACTTAACTCATGTAACTGGTCTATTCTTAAACACCCCCCCCTTAGAGGAGGCAGTTGCGCACTTTAATAACAAATTTCTTGAGACCCTTGATTTCCATGCACCTGCTCGTTCAAAGAGAACCAAAGCAAAAACTGCACCAAGGCTTTCTAAAGAGTCTAGACTCAAAATTACCAGTAGAAACAAATTATGGGATTTATGGCATTCTACTAATGACCCACAAGATCAAATTAAATACAGGCAATCTAGGAATGAAACTACAAAATCCATTTTACAAGACAAAAAAACAATACTACTGTAATTTACAGACAGTAAATCAAAACAACCATCAGAAGTTTTGGACAGGTTTGAATAATCTACTTCATCCTGGACAAACTTCTATCCCTATCCCTGCTGCTACTATTGATAACCCCCCCCCCCCCGAGGATGTTTCAGATATTAACCAATTCTTTACTGAGACAATTCAAGCCATAGCTAGCCAATTGTCTTCTAACTCCCCTGGCCCTGAAAGTACCACCCCTACGAACCTACTCTCGTTCAGCTTCCAACCAGTGTCCACGTCATTTATCCGTACCTTGATCAAAAAATGAAAACTCACCACACTCTCTGCTGATCAACTCCCGCTGAGTACCTCTAAAAATCAACTGATCTATTGCTTACCAAGTATCAATGCTAATTAATCGAACCATAGCAGAAGCTAAAATTCCCACCATCTGGAAAACATCCTATGTAATCCCACTTCATAAAAGAGGCAGCTCTACTGAATTCTCCAATTATAGACCAATAGCTATATTCTCTCCACTTGCAAATATTATGGAAAAATGTATTCACAGACAACTTATGCACTACCTAATCCAGAATCACCTCATGGCAGACAACCAGCACAGCTTCCGTCCACACCACAGCACTACTTCATCCCTACTAGCTTTTACCAACACCATAAACCATAATTGCAACAACAATCACATATCCTCCGCCCTCTTCTGGATCTTTCCAAGGCATTTGACATGGTTGACCACCATCTTTTAATACACACCCTGCAAATATTCTGTCTAGATACTAAAGCCCTTCAATGGTTTAAATCCTACCTGAATGGGAGACAGCAGGCTGTTCTTTGGCAGAACAAACTCTCTGACCTACTACCTAACACCTGTGGAGTACCACAAGGCTCCATACTAGGGCCCCTGCTGTTTTCCATATTCATTAATGACCTGTATACTGTCATCCCAAAAGGCAGCTGTATCCAATACACTGATGACTCTACCCTGATCTGCTCAGCCACATCTCCAACAGACTTATGGTCTGCTACCCAGTCCACCTTTAATACTATAAAAAACTGGTCTCTAAATGTCATTTGATACTAAATCCCCAAAAAACTAAAATGCTATTATTCTCACCAACACAAAGGTCTACTGCTTTTACCTTTACCATAAATGCAAATGATGGCACAATAATCTCCCCCGACCCCTCTACAAAACTATTAGGTGTCATTATAGATAATAATCTAAAATTTGACCTGCATGTAAACCAATCGATCAAAACCATCAATAAAAAACTAAGATCACTTTACAGAATAAAAGCCTTCCTAACCCCTTTAGCCAAAATTGCCATAGCTCGCTCTCACCTTCTTTCAACACGTCTGTATGCATCCCCTCTACTCTCTAAACAAGACTGTACTTAACAAACTCTCAACCTGCTATAACCACATTGCCAGGTTTGCCACTGGGCTGCCTTTTAGGGAACACAATTGCATCAATCTTAACCAGCTTGGGTGGCTTGAACTACCCAGTCTAATCCAGTATAACCTACTGATCATGGCTTATAAAATCCTTTATAATCTCAATAATACTCCTGTGCTTAAAAATCTTATCACCCCCTATAACAATCCACAACTGCTTTGATCCTCTAACAGACTACTAATTCAAACAAGCAAAATTAACAATGTAGATGGTGACACTCTCTTTGCTAACTCTGTAGGCAGATCCTGGAACTCACTTCCAGCTGATATTACTTTACTCTCCTCCCTTGGCCAATTTAAAACTAGATTCAAACAGCATCTGGCACTAAACTGGCTATGCCATTGTATCAAGCCTGGCTAACTATCATCTAGAATGCGTAAAATCTATTAATTAACTTACTGATTAATTTACCCCTGACTTTCACCAGGGATTAATTCAAACCTGTGGAACTTGTTTATTCTTGTTTGCTTATGTAATCTTTGTCAATACTATATTTGTAACATGTTTTTATTGTTTCTGTTTACCTTGGAGCTTTTCTCCCCAGGCTTCCACTGAAAATGGACATGTATCCAGTCGGACTATCCTGGTCAACAAATGTAAAAATAAATAAATAAACAAATTAAGGGAGACAAAACAAGCTACTAACACAACACTCAGAACAGGTATTGAACCAGTCCTAAACAATTTTGGGCAAACAGCAATGAATGACTTCACCCAAGCAAGATCGGCACCCCCACACCTGCAACAGCTGACCACTCAACAAATATAGCAACCCAGTTCAACAATTTCTTTACAGATTCCATCCTAATCCTAGCCAACTCTAAAAACCCTCTACTACTAGGTCCAAGCTTCTCACTTCAACCTGTCCCCATCTCCACTGTTAAAAAGATGCTTAATAAGCTAAAACCTACAGCTCTCTCCACAGACAATCTACCAGCAGAATCCTTAAAGGTCACTGCTAATGCTATTGCGTATCTTGTAACAATTCTCATCAACCACTCCATAGCTAAAAATACAGTACCCCAATTTGGAAATTTTCTTGTATCACTCTGCTACACAAAGAAGGCAACTCCAAAGAACTAACCAATTACCGACCTATCGCCATACTCTCCCCCTTCTCCAAAATCCTTGAAAGGTGTGTACACACACACAGATCATCTCATTCCTAAACTCTCATAATCTACTGACAAATACACAACATGGGTTTAGACCATCACACAGCACTACTATAGCCCTCATATCTTTCATAGGGTTAGGAGGGTGGCCTAATGGTTAAGGTGTTTGCCTTACAAAACACAAGGTACAGGGTTTGAATCTTTCAGGGGATAATTGGCTAGGCTTAAAATGGCTCGCAAGGGCAGTTAGCCTAGTACTAACCTATGAACCTATATAGTCAACAAGCACAGAAACAATGGAAATTATGTCTCAGCAATATTCCTAGACCTTTTCAATGCCTTTAACATGGTTAATCATGTTAAACTCATCAACACCCTCACAGAATTAAACCTAAGCCCATCTACCATTTTCTGGTTTAGAAGTAACCTAACAGGCAGTCAGCAGCCAGTCAGATGGCACCAAGAACCGTCTCCACTACTACCAGTCTCACTAGGAGTTCCACAGGGTTCCATTCTTGGGCCAATGCTGTTTTCTATTTTCACTAACAACCTGCATACTGCCACACTTCACACTTCCATCATTCAGTATGCAGATGATTCTATACTGATCTGTGCTTCCCCTCTCCCCCAGGCTCTCCTACAACAAACACATTCCTCTTTTCTTGCTATTGAAAGTTGGTTCTCTGAATCACAATTAATATTAAATACCAATAAGACCCAGCTTATTTTCTTTCCACCCACACAATACACTTCTCATAACATTACATTCAACATCTCCTCCAGTAATAACAAAGTCATATCTACTGTCAGGTATACCAAACTACTAGGGGTTACTATTGACAGCAACATGAAATTTGACCTACATATATCCAATACCATAAAGAAAGTACGTAAGAAACTTGCCAGGGTATACAGGAACAAACAGTTCCCAAAAGACTCCACCAGAGCCATTATTGCACGTACCCATCTCATCTCCACTCTTTTGTACACCTCACCAATATTCACCGATCTCAGAAAATGCAACCTTTGCAAACTCCAAACATGTTGTAATAAAACTGCCAAATTTGCAACCAATACCCCTCACAGAACACACCACTGCACTCCCCTTAAAACACTGGATTAGCTGGAACTTTCCAACCTTATTCTTTATAATCAACTTACACTAACCCACAAACTCCTTCACTACCCTGAAAAAAACCCTGCTCTACAAAACCTACTTCACCAAAACAAAAAAGCTAGAGTCCTGCGATCCAATCAAAAACTCCTATTAGATGTGACCAAAGCCAATAATTCCGCAGATATTTCCCTCTATAGCAGCACAGTTGCCAAGCAGTGGAACAACCTCCCCTAACATCTCAGTCACAACTTCCTCTGCCTCCTACAAAAATAATTTAATATCCCACCTACAGCAGTCTTGGCTCTGTAACTGTGAGAACCCTGATTAATCTCCTATATTTACTTCTACTCTATTAACACTACCCCCTCTCACAGTACTCTGCTACTCCTTCTAAAGTACATATTACCCTCTCTATTCTACTTTAATTTCCCCTGGTTCCCACTTTCCTATACTAACATATATAACATTCACAGCCTAAAAGTCACCTTCAGCAACTTGGCTCTGTTCCTCTTACAACCTTGGTTAATCATTATACTAACTCTCCTCTCTACTGACTCCCTCTCTCTCAGCTTATTAGTTATATTCTTCTTCCTTCTACGCTCTTCTTTCATTTACCCTCACTCTTCTGTTATATTTCTTTGTACTTCATCCACAGCTTTGAAATCCTGTATTTTGCATAGCACAATAAATATGTAATTACTCATAATTTTGAAACATATACAAACTGCTGTGTCAAAAATTAAATACTGTATGTACATGTAGCTAACTTTCTCAGTGTTAAAAACTATGTATGCATGTATGTATGGATGTATGTTGCTATGTATTCCAAAGCTTATTATGTAAACATAACTGACTGATAGTATACTTACTGTCTGTATTTGGAGGTTTTCTCCCAGGCATCTGCTGAAAAAGGACCTGTGTCCATTCAGACTTTCCCAGTAAACAAATGTAAAATAAAATAAATAAATAAATAAAGTGGATGCAGAGAAACAAACAAAGATATCACTCTGGTGTGGACTCTGGTTACATCAAGCATCAGCACAGATTTATACTGCAAAATATTTATCAACTACTGGTTAAGGCATGCATACAGGTACAGAACGAGTCCATCCTCATATGTGAACATGTGTCACAGTCCCCTCCTACAGCCCAGAATAATTTACATCTGCTACAGGCCAGAATAATTCACATAACCACCGACTACATGCACATCATCTCATGGTTGTGACATTGCAATTGGACTGTGCATAGGAACTGATAACAACTCAGTCATCATTACAAGACACCAGCGCAGAAATGGGAATGCAAACACAACGATACTGTACAGTTGTCAACTGTTGTGGTATGAAGAGAAGGCAAATGTGCAGTGTCACTGTCTTCATGGGTATAGTTAGGTGGCGTGGGGTAGGAGGTTGTGACTTGGTGGACATCTTGCAATGGATATGGTCAAAGACATGCCATGTGGAAAAAAAAAGCACCTTTTTGTAGAGTTTTCATTTGTCTGATGAAGCGTGGCTGTGTGACCCCACGCTACCTCCACCAATTACATCTACAATAAAGAAGTTAGTGATACTTTTACTGATTTACTTTTCAACAATTTTTGGAATAGTGACTTTTGGAACTGTATTTTGGAATAGTAACCGCATTTTATTCTACTAATTGACTACATCGTGGTGAGATCAGGTTTCTGCTTTCTACATGCCATGTGGAGTTGGACAGTGGTACCCTATATTTAGCACAACATAACTATGATGACACTGTGCTATATTATAGGCACAAGAGCAGTTGTTGGCAGCATTGGCAGTTAGCAGCATGTGCTTGGTGAATACTATAAGATACTTTGCGATGCACCAGGACACACAACTTTGGTATAGCACAAATAGTGTAGAATAACAGGTATGTTGTACCTTTAATAAGCATTTCTAAGATCTGTGTGTGCATATAAATACCAAGCACATGTTAGCTTCAGTGCCATTTTGAAGGTGGAGCCAGAATGTTAACATCCATGTGCATGATAGCTAGTTTGTTTATAAGTTAAAGTTACTTAACCTCATTTATGATGTTCGCATACAATAAAGCTGCTTGAACAAGAACCCATGATGCTCTCTTGTTTTATCCTGACCTGGCGAGTGACATGGTGTCAGAACCAGGACAGCAAAGACCATTCTTCAGAGCCATGAGTTGCAGAGATAATGGCGAAGGCAAACTAAAAGAAATGAGGGCAAAAAAAAAGGGCCAGAAACAAGATAAAGGTAAAGAGAACACACACAAATGATTTATTTATTAAAACAGAACATTAAACAGAGCTTTACAAAGGCACAAAATGTATTGTTAAGCAAACAAATAGCACAGAAACATTTATTAAGCAAACAAGAAATATAAAAGAGCTCATTAATGAACAAAATGTTTGAAACCGAGTCATTTGATAAAACGAGCATTAGAAAAGCACAAAAAGGGTACAGAATTACCTCAGAACTGTAAAATGAGCATGTGTAAAGTAAGATGAGCATGTTTAGAGTTTTAAAACGAGTACAAGAAAGTATAATGGGCATGAAAAGAGATTAAATGAGCAAAACGAATATAACAAAAGGGCATAAAAGCCACATTAATAGATTCAATGAGCGAAACGATTATAATAGAAAGGGTAGAAAAGGGCACATTGAGTATAAATAAAGCAAAGACAACTGCATGTTTTGGCAAATTACTGTGTTTTGCACAAATTATTACTTCACATTGACTGAAGCTTTGAATAGCATAACTAGAGTTGTTCGAAGTATCTCAAAGTGTATAAAAGTGCTTACAGTGTGTGCTTATTGCTGTGCATTTATTCTGAAGAGTTTGTTGTGTGCAAAGTACAACTATTTTGTGAGGTGGAGTCCAGTGCAGCCATTTCGAAAAGTTTCTTGTGTCTGGGTGTGTCTGTTCACACAGTGCAGCCATTACAGAGTGTCTCTTGCGCTATGCAGAGTTGTTTGGCAAAGTGCAGCCATTTTGGGGAAATTCCAGTGTACTGTGTACTGTTTATTCACAAAGAGCGGTTATTTTGAGGCGTTCCTCACTCTGTGTTTTTCCTGCACAATACATTTGCAAAGTGCCATTACTTCGAGATACCTTATTCACAAATTGCCATTACTTCAAAACACTTTATTCGCAAATTGCCATTACTTTGAAACAGTTTATTCGTAAAGTACCATTACTTCGAGATACCTTATTCACAAATTGCCATTACTTCAAAACACTTTATTCGCAAATTGCCATTACTTTGAAACAGTTTATTCGTAAAGTACTATTACTTCGAGATACCTTATTCACAAATTGCCATTACTTCAAAACACTTTATTCGCAAATTGCCATTACTTTGAAACAGTTTATTCGTAAAGTACCATTACTTTGAGATAGCTTATTCGCAAATTGCCATTACTTTGAAACAGTTCATTCATAAAGTGCAATTACCTCGAGAAAGTTTATTCGCAAAGTACAGTTACTTCAAAGTGTTTCTTGCCCTCAGCTTCTATTGCTCAGTTTATTCACACTGTGCAGTTGTTCGAAATGTTTCTTAAAATGATGATAAATGACTTTGGCAGTAAAATGTTGATAAATGGCTTTGGCATTAAAGCGATTACAAGATGAAGGCCTGTACAGTAAAATGATGATAAGTGACTTTAGCATTAAAGCCTTTACAAGATAAATGGCTCATATAGTAAGATAATTTCAAGGCAAGTGGGTTTTACAGTGAAGAGATTTCAAAGTGTTACAGTGCTCAGGAAACTTATTTCATGAAATTCAGTTATACAAAGGCTCATTATGTTGTTACAAGTACTGGCATAAATTTCAAGCACATGTATATGTGTATGTACAAGTGTGTGCGTTCCTGCATATTTGCAAGAGTTTTCACTGAGATATGTCAACATGGCAGATCAATTTCGCAAGCCACAACCACTTGTGTTTGATCAGAATATTGCTGAGAATTGGTGAATACTTGAGCAAGAATATGATAGATTTATACAAGCAGCTTATTCTGATAAACATGCACATACTAGGGTATTCATTTTGCTGAACTTAGCAGGGTCAGAGGCCATTGAAAGGGTGCATTCTTTTGTCTGTTCACCATCAGTGTATGAAGGTGAAGGAGAAACTCCCACCTCAGGTGTAGCCCCGCTCCGTTCACCCTCGCTACGCTCGGGCTCACTTTGCTCCCTTCCCACTCCCATTCCCATTCAACCCCCCCATATAATTTCCTTTATAACTAACCACTTAGTCCCATCCAACTCCAAAACCCACCTCTTCCTCCATTACACTAAAACTGCAATTAGCCATACCCTCAAATTATGCATATCCTGTAAAATCATTAAACACTACTCCACTAAAATTGCACTCCAATACTTCTCAACCTTCTCATTACTACTACTACCTCTTCTACTCCTTCTTCTTACGCTCACATCACACAACATCCACTTATACCCCATACACCTCTCCCCTACAATTCCAAGTAATAACAACTCCTTAAACAATCATCTATCCTTCTGTATCTCTCCATCTATCTTGACATCTAATATTCCCATGCCTAAGGTACAAATACCTACCACAATCACCACACTACCCAAACTAAATATCAAGTACAATACACTTATTTGTGACAAGCTAAAACTTATTTACTGTAACCTTAACATTCTCCTAGCTGGTGACATACATCCTAATCCTGGCCCCACACTCCATACCTCTAACCCCTCTAACTCCAGTTCTCCCCCAAACACATACATCTCCTTCTACTCTATGACTACTAGAAGCATTTTAAACAAAGTAAGTGAACTACATGCCTGGATCTCCCATCATAATCCTGATATCCTAGTACTAACTGAAACTTGGCTAAAATCTCAACACCCAAATAGAGACTTTCTCCCTTCCGGTTATAGTGTACATTGCCTAGTCAGACAAAAGAAGAAAGAAGGTGGTGTTGCCATCATACATAATACCCTCCTTACTATATCCAGATCTAAATCACCTATTCCAGCTTTCCCCCCAGCTGAAATATTATCAGTAAATCTGAAACTAAACAAATGCTCCACTATTACTATAGTGGCAATTTACATACCTCCAGGGAATAACATTTCCCTCCTAGAAAATATACTTGCCCACATTTCCCACCATATTTCCAATGAAAGTATCATACTTGGTGACATCAACATAAACTGGCTATCTCTTTCCTCACCTAACTCATCCCTCATACATAAATTTCTATGATTTTACCCAACCGTCACAGACCCTACCCATACTAATAACTCTCATACAACCACTAGTCTCATAGACTGGATTCTAATCTCTCACCCTTTCAAATACCACAACCCTGAAACTCTGTTAAACTTACTAAGCAATCACTGCCCTATAAAAGTTCTCAGATACACACCTCAACATGCTAAACCCCATAAGTTCATAACATGCCGCAAATTAACAAACTTTGACCCAGAAGTCTTCAGATCTCTCCTCTCTGAAGCGAATTGGACTCCCTTACACCAGCACCCCTTAGATGAAGCAGTTCAGCCCTTTAACTCTACATTCTTAAATATTCTTAATTCTCTTGCTCCTCTCTGAACAGTTCGAATAAAGTCCAACCCACCTCCATGGTTGACTAAAATACCCGAACATTACTTAAAAATAGGGATAGGGCATGGAAAACCTGGACAAAAACCTCCAACCTGACCTCCATAAATACAAAGAACTTAGAAATTTGGCCAAAAGACAAATAAATACAGACAAGAAAAACTTCTATTATAACCTACCCTCCACCTTTAAATCAAATCCCAACAAGTTCGGGAACTCAGTTCACCAAATACTACACCCAGGTTCCCCAAGCTCTCCAAATCCATGTCCTGACAAAACACATGAGAAACCTGCCACTATCAATATCAAAAGTAGTCAACGCTATCCCTAACCAAGCTATCCATAATAATAATTTGAATATTTCAGACCCTGCACTAAAAAATAGCTCTACAAACAACTTCTCCTTAAAACCTGTTTCCACCAACTTTATCAAATCACTACTATCTAAATTAAAACCATGCTCCACATCTGTTGACAATATCCCCTCTTCTTTCCTATAGATCACTGCTGATTCCCTTGCTCTTTCAGTTTCAATACAAATAAATCACTGTCTCTGAGTCTAGTGTTCCTACTATCTGGAAATAATTATATACCCTCCCTATACATAAAGGAGGTAACTCCACTGATATACCCAACTTTAGACCTATTGCTATACTCTCACCTCTCTCCAATATTCTATAAAAATGCATACACAAACAAACAATGCATTACCTACTTCAAGAAAATCTACTCACACCTACTCACCATGGATTTCGTCCTAAGCATAACACCACTACAGCTCTTCTGTCTTTCATTAATACTGTATCACTTGCCAGAGACAACAATAAACTTGTTTCCTTTCTATTCTTAGATCTCTCTAAAGCCTTTGACACAGTCTCTCATCCTCTTCTTCTGCAGAAACTCACTAGCCTCAATTTCTCACCTGCCACTGTATCTTGGTTTGAAAGTTATCTCTCCAATCACTATCAGTCAGTAAAATGGCAATCAGCGCACTCTCCTTTGCTCTCCATTAAAACAGGTGTTCCACAAGGTTCCATCCTTGGCCACTACTTTCAATATCTTTACCAATCCTCTCTCCTCTTCCTGTCCTGAGTCATCCCTAATACAATATGCAGATGACTCAACAGTCATCACTGCTGCTGACTCTCCACTTATATCAATCAGAGAGACTTCCTTCAACACAGTAGAAAACTGACTATCCAATAACCAACTTATTCTCAATCAAAAAAAAAAAAAACTAAACTATTACTCTTTCTTCCAAAAAACCTATAAACCATCCTTCTCAATATGGTCTCTAAGTAATACCCCTGTACAGGTAGACACCATCACAAAACTACTAGGTGTCATCATTGATGATCACTTAAAGTTTGATTTAAATATCAACAATTGCATTAGGAAGACACATAAGAAGTTAGGACTTCTGTACCATAACAAACAATTTCTTAACAAAGAAGCTAAGTTAACCATATCCCATTTTTATCTCTTACCCACTTTACTTTATAGCTCCAGGGGTGGCCCGTGCTATTGGACTGCCGGTCTGCAGCCCCCTCAACCTGAAAGTACAGATAAAATAAAAAATAAAATGAAAAAAAAGTTTAAATTTCGCGGACTTCGCTCATGCGCACTGCTGCTGAGACAGTCTAGTGCATGGAGCATGCGCACGGCAGTCCTGATTGAGAATCATGGACAGGAGCGCTCCCACAAGTCTATGCAGTTTTAAACTGCATAGACTGCCTGGGAACTCGCTGGGGAAACGCGTCAGAGTCGGACTGCAATGTCGGCAGTCAGGGGAAGGATCGGATTGGAGTTTGCTGCAGGGGAAGATCTCACGATGGGCAAGGTAAGGATCTGGATTGTAGTAGAGTTCGCAATGGGCAGGGTCGATTTGCACGGGATTTACTTACTGGATGTATGGTGGCTGCAGTTTCATCGGGATTTACGTACTGGATGTATGGTGGATTCATGGACAGGGATTTACTACAGGACCAGGTAAGTGGAGTGTGTGTGTGGTTTTGCTTTTACTATGTGTGTGTGTGGTTTTGCTTGTACTGTGTGTGTGTGTGTGTGTGTGTGTGTGTGTGTGTGTGTGTGTGTGTGTGTGTGTGTGTGGTTTTGCTTGTACTGTGCGTGGTTTTGCTTGTACTGTGTGTGTGTGTGTGGTTTTGCTTGTACTGTGTGTGTGTGTGTGTGTGTGTGTGTGTGTGTGTGTGTGTGTGTGTGTGTGTGTGTGTGTGGCTTTGCTTGTACAGTGTGTGTGTGTGTGTGGTTTTGCTTGTACTGTGTGTGTGTGTGTGTGTGTGTGTGTGTGTGTGTGTGTGTGTGTGTGTGTGTGGTTTTGCTTGTACTGTGTGTGTGTGTGTGTGTGTGTGTGTGTGGTTTTGCTTGTACTGTGTGTGTGTGTGTGTGTGTTTTTGCTTGTACTGTGTGTGTGTGTGTGTGTGGTTTTGCTTTTACTATGTGTGTGTGTGGTTTTGCTTTTACTGTGTGTGTGTGGTTTTGCTTGTACTGTGTGTGTATGTGTGTGTGTGTGTGTGGTTTTGCTTGTACTGTGTGTGTGTGTGTGTGTGTGTGTGTGTGTGTGTGTGTGTGTGTGTGTGGTTTTGCTTGTACTGTGTGTGTGTGTGTGTGTGTGTGTACTGTGTGTGTGTGGTTTTGTTTGTACTCTGTGTGTGTGTGTGTGTGTGTGTGTGTGTGTGTGTGGTTTTGCTTGTACTGTGTGTGTGTGGTTTTGTTTGTACTCTGTGTGTGTGTGTGGTTTTGCTTGTACTGTGTGTGTGTGTGTGTGTGTGTGTGTGTGGTTTTGCTTGTACTGTGTGTGTGTGTGTGTGGTTTTGCTTGTACTGTGTGTGTGTGTGGTTTTGCTTGTACTGTGTGTGTGTGTGTGTGTGTGTGTGTGTGTGTGTATGGTTTTGCTTGTACTGTGTGTGTGTGTGTGTGTGTGTGTGTGTGTGTGTGTGGTTTTGCTTGTACTGTGTGTGTGTATGTGTGTGTGTGGTTTTGCTTGTACTTGTGTGTGTGTGTGTGTGGTTTGCTTGTACTGTGTGTGTGTGTGTGTGTGTGTGTGTGTGGTTTTGCTTGTACTGTGTGTGGTTTTGCTTGTATTGTGTGTGTGTGTGTGTGTGTGGTTTTGCTTGTATTGTGTGTGTGTGTGGTTTTGCTTGTACTGTGTGTGTGTGTGTGTGTGTGTGTGTGTGTGTGTGTGTGTGTGTGTGTGTGTGTGTGTGTGTGTGTGTGTGTGTGTGTGTGTGTGTGTGTGTGTGTGTGTGTGTGTGTGTGTGTGTGTGTGTGTGTGTGTGTGTGTGTGTGAAAATGCCTCAGGTGGGATGTACTGGTGATTAGACTCATGGTGGTGTGGTAGGGAATACCTCAGGCTTGAACCCTGTACCTTCTATGCAGGTGTTAAAGACCTGAATTCCCTACCCACCACCATTTGTAAAAAAATTGCAGATTTTTGCCTCATATTTGATCTGATCTGTTCCTCACAATATCTGTGTTTTTTAAATATTGCAATGCTTGAAATTTGATGGTGCAGTGGTAGCACTGATGCCTCATAGCTATAGGTTCTTGGGTTTGGTTCTTGGCTGGGGTGCCTTCTTGGTGGGGGGTCTGTATCTTCTCCCTGTGTTTGTGTGGGTTTGCTTTTGTGTCCTCCCATGTTACAAAGACATGTCTGCATTATTTCTTCCTGGGCCTCTGCTGAGAATTGTTTTTTTTTTGTTCCAAGCCAAACTGTCCTGATTAACAAATGTTAAATAAAATTGACAGGCATTTGAATTTCAGACTTCAGGTTTCTGAATGTTTAATTCCTTGCATATTTGATGGTACAGTGGTAGTATTGTTGCCTCACAGCTATAGGTTTTCTGGTTTGATTCTTGGCTTGGGTGCCTTCTGTGTGGAGTCTGCATCTCCTCCCTGTGTTTGTGTGGATTTGCTCTGGTGCCCTGTCATTTTACAAAGATGTGTCTGCAGTATTAATCCCTGGGTCTCTGCTGAAAATTGTTTTTTGTTCTGTCAGCAGTAAAATTGATAGGCATTTGAATTTCAGACTTCATGTTCTTCAGAATACATAGTAACACAACTTTTTTTTTCCTAGCAATTTTCTAAGTTTATAAGATGAATATTTTAAAATTGTCCCTATTTTTCGGACTGTATTCTCCCATTATTGGCTTATTCCAGGTTTTTGTGCTAAGGTTGACCGCTATGGCAAGAACTGAATTCACTGAATATGTTTGTGGGCTGTATTCCCTCATTACTGGGTTTGTCCAGGTGTTTTTTTACTAAGAGGTTGACAGCTATGGTGAGAACTGAATTCACTAAATGATAGCCATTTAAGTTTCAGTCTTCCTCTCTTTTACAAAGCAGCTGATGTGGCGTAGTGGTATGTTACTCTGACTGTTTTGCTCAGGGACTTTGGCAGTAAAATGTATGGTGGTAACACAACATTTTATTCTAGCAACTTTCCAAGATTATACAAGCAATGTTTAATGTGTCCCTGGTTTTTGGGCTTTTGACCCCCCCCCCAAATACATTTTGGCTTTTTCCAGTTTTCTTGTGCTGTGAAGTTGAGATGCAGTTGAGTATTGAGTAGATTTTACAAGGAGCTGAGAGCTGCAGGGGAACAGAAGTTTAGTGATTTGCCTTGTTAATACTATAGCACAACAGGTTGTGTACTTGCTTTTGATGCAGAAGACTGTGGGTTCTACTCCCACAAGGGGTGGATGCTGCCGTACTGAGAATGTTCTCCTTGGTGAAGATACTAACTATGAGTCTGTTATCAGTTTGACATCCATTTCCTCTTGCAATATTATTACTAGCTTATCATATTTTAATGTAATATAGGCAATTTATTCCTGAGGGGCAACAGACACTTTATTTTTCGATGAAACCATGAAATATAAAGGTGATTGCTAGCAGCAACCTCTTCATTAGTTACAGATTTCTTTAATATGGAATTATTTAGATGACTTTTACTTCAGAGATTGTGCATATTTACTGATAATGGACTGTAGAATTGTGCATATTTACTGATAAAGGTGGATTGTAGAATTGTGCATATTTACTGATAATGATGGACTGTAGAATTGTGCATATTTACTAATAATGGTGGACTGTAGAATTGTGTATATTTACTAATAATGGTGGACTGTGGAAGTCTGAGTAGACTTTTTTATGATAAATGTTCTCAACTAGGCAGTTTTGCCATTATGGGTGCATACGTTTTGTTTCATTGCTTACTGGAAAAATGTTCAAAACAAATTTAAAACACCCTCTAACAACTGTACTGTATTGTACAAGGAATATAATTTTAGTACAATGAGGAAGGTGTATCAAAGAGCACATGTATGTTTCATATGCGAGGGGCCTATGATTTGAAAACAGCCCAAAATTAATCTTTATCTGCCACTGGCAAAATGTATTTTCTTTGAATGTGGGTTTCAATGCTGTTTCAATGAATGTGAGTTTCAAGGGCAGAGAAGTTTTAATGCTAAGTTTTCATTGTGAGACTGCATTGCTTTGTTTAGCAGATGACTTAGTGTTTGTGCTGTAAAATACAAAATCAAAACTTTCAAATGAAGTCCAACTCATCATAGAAGTAAAGCAGTATGCACATTAGTGTTTATGGTAAATGGAGTGAAATAGCCAAGTAATGGTTCATTGGAATGGCTGCAGAGGCTCCATTCAACCATGATTTTGTCAGGGGGGAAGGGCAGCAAACTCAGACAGGCCCAGCTGAACTATACCTCCCAACTGTCCAGATTTTCAAAGAATGAATAGATTTGTGCTTCTTATTTTTGGTTTGTTCTTCATAAAATTTGTAGTTTTCTGGCAAATCATTTAGGAATTAAGTCACTAAATAATGATACACTGAGTTTCAGACTTCATAACCTTCAGAAAAATGTATGTTAAAGTAAGAGCTGTTCTATCAACTGTCTCAATTTATACAAGAGCAATTTTTAGTACTGTTTATATGTGCCCCCAATATATTTGGCCTTGTTCAGATTTACTGCATTAACAGGTTGAGAGGTACATGCAAATAAATTGCTTTATAGAATTAGGCATAGCCAACCTCTCAACTGTCCCCGATTTTTGGCTCAAAATGTTGCTCTTCCCCCTAATAATCCTTCCGCAAAATAGCAATTTTGGAAGAAAACATGGAGGGTTTACAATTAAGAAATAACTGTAATAATCAACGTTATAGATTACTTAGTTGAAATGCATGTAGATTCTTTTATTTTGTCAGCTGCTCAAGGTAGCAGTACTAATATTAAAGTGTCCCTTCCTTGGCAGGTTCCCAGCTGTATTGTGTGTCTATTTTATATTTTTGCATCACATTTTTGGTCCATTTTTCATAAAATTGTGTGTTTTGGCAAATTAGTGACAAATCACTAAAGACTGAAGTTAGAAAATGACAGACATTTGAGTTTCAGATTTTATACCCTTCAGAAAATTCATACTAATGCAAGATCTATTCTATTATCTTTCTAAGTTTATTAGAGCAGTATTTAAAAATTGGCCTTATTTTTGGGCCTCTGTCCCACTTCTGTGTATGGCTTTTTCCAGATTTCTTGCTCTTAAGGTTGAAAGGTATGACAAATGTGTCAGGGCCATCACAGTCAGCCAGAGACATTTCAAATTGTGACATACTTGTTGCACCCCACTCCCCCATGTAGTGACTCTGGATGTGTCCAAGCAAGGCAAGGAGTAGTTGTGTCTACCTTGGATGGGGAGGACACACTGCATAAGTACTACAGTGGCTTTTCATCTGTCCTTGATTTTGCAGAATGGTCTGGTTTCTGTCATATTTTTGTACTGTTGATTTATGCTTATTACTCAGATTTATGCTTATTACTCAAAGTGCCTGTTGCTCTGTGTTTAAGTAGCAATGCTTTAATGACCATAAGGTAAGCTTGTCTGAGATCGTAAGATGCAAGTAAGCTTTAATAAGCATACTGTTAAAAAATTGCCAACATTGAAAGCCTTTCTGTTGTTGCCATGCAGAGAATACTTGACTAGATAATGTATAAGCCTTGGGTATTAAAGGACAGGATTCCATTATTTTAAAAAGCTCATTACACTTGTTGGAGACTTCCAGTCATCTCTACAGACTTTACCTGTAAACTAAACAGAATGCCAATCATGTGTGGTCCATAACCTGTACAGTAATCCTTTAAGCAATGTATCTTGAGCTTGTTCCTTGTTTGCTTTTCATTTTTTACTTTGATCATGTTTTCTCCATGAAACAAGTTGTCAGGCAGCAGGTCTTTTTTGGATAAGAAACATTTTTACAAGTGGGGGCATCACAGAGATTTCTACTTTCAGCATGTTATTTGGTACATTAATAAAGCTGAATATATTATAATTAGAACTACAGTGCAAGGAGAAGTGGTTTGAGTTGAGTGCTTCTGGTTTTTATTATACTTGATTTTGACTGGCATTCCAGTAATGTATTTAAAAAGTAATTTATTTTTTCATGCCTCACAACCTTTTGTTTCCATCTAGATATTAAGTAAGCTGTCATGCAGCCAATGCATTGAAATATTTTTATTCTTCTACAGTTATTTTTGTCTTGATTGGACTTTCATAATGATGGTTTGCCACACAGGGCAGCGTATTTAATTAAAGTTAGTTTTTGTGGTGTTGTGCATAGCTCCTCTCCTTTCTAGTTGACCACACCCCTTCCCCTTGACCCCACCCATTCAGCTGTCTCCTGCAGCCCCCCTGTGATTTGAAGTCACCAGCCGCCACTGTATAGCTCACAAATTCTAATTAACCTCAACACTGGACTATTAGCCAAACTAGAAACAACTTACAACAAGATTGCTAGATTTGCTGCACAAAATACATATAAGTCCCGCCACTGTCTCTCATTGAAAGAATTACACTGGCTTGAACTACCCAACTTTCTCCTACCAACTCAGATTCATATCATTCATTCTATCCTCTATAAACCTTCTTACTGTCCAACCCTCTCCTGTCTAATCTCCTACTACATCCCAACAAAATCCCTCCGTAGTTCCAGCCAAGGCCTTTTATTAATCCATAAGCCTAATATTAAAACAGGCCAAAATCTCTACAGTTTCAATCCTGCCAAGGCTTGGAATAATCTTCCACTCAAAATCAGGTATCTTCAGCAACAAAAACAATTCTAAACAGCCACTAAATAATATCTGCAAGCCAAATGGATATGTCAATGTAACCATCCCCCATCAACCTTTCTCTCTAACCTTTCTAACTCCCCTCTAGCTCCTCTCTCCTATCCCTCCTATCAACTGTTTTTCCACTTCTCACCTCAGCTGTCACTAAAAACTAATTAAACTTGTGTATGATGTCATAATTTCTTTAATTACATTGTATTAAAATCTAATGCTTTTATGTATTGTATATGTAATATGTATCTTGTTTATTAATTAGAACTGTTGATGTTAGCCTTTGAAACTATGTGTCTTGTTTATTAATTAGAAATGTTGATGTTGGCCTTTGAAACTATGTGAAGCTTTTCTCCTCGGGCCTCCGCTGAAAAAAGGCTACCAAGTTCAGTCGGACAATCCCGGTCATCAACTGTAAAATAAATAATAAACTCTCCAAAAAACTGTACAGAATGTCTCAAAACTTGTGTAACTAAAAACAAATAAAAACAAAAAACACAAAAGAAAAGTGAAGCCACTGAATCCTTTCTTCAGAAAGATTTTAATACCACTGGTTAAGCGCTTTCGCCAAAAAAATAGTCCTTCATCAGAACAAACAAACTAATTACACACTGCCATAATACATAATGCTTAAAAAACATCCTAACCAATCAAATTCTCACTTCAATTAACAATAAAAAATTAAATAAAACAACCTTCCATCTTAAAGGAAACTCAAAAAAGCATATTTACACACATAATAAACTGTAGAAAAACTATTTTTTGGGCCGAAAGCACTTAACCAGTGGTATTAAAGTCTTTCTGAAGAAAGGATTCAGTGGCTTCACTTTTCTCTTGTGTTTTTTGTTTTTAATAAATAAACCCGTCATGTTGTTGTACAGGCTGAATCAAGGGAAGGCCCAGCGTGTATAAAGTGCAAATTCAGAGAAATATGTAACCCCCAGACTAATGTTACACTAGAGAGGCATTTGTTTTACATGAGAGATCAAAAGCAAGGGGAAACTTTTCCCGCTTATATTACTGACCTGAGAAACAAAGCTAAAACGTGTAGGTTTGGTGATTTAAAGGATAAATTGATAAAGGACAGACTCATGTGTGGCATTAATAATGCTACTGTGAGAAAGATTTTGCTTTGTGACAGTGATTTAATGCTGAGTAAAGACATTGAGATTAGTCAGATTCATGAAGTTACAGAAAGGCACACAAATATGCTTGCTAGTGATTAACAGCATGGTTTCAATTGGCTCCAGAGTTCATGTAGACAGCATGCAACATGTGACAGGCAAAAGCAGGCCTAAGCACGTGGCAGCAGCAGCCCCTTCAGGGCTTCCAGGTAAAACACATGGTCTTTTAACACATTCCAAGAACAGTTTAGTTAAAGGAGCATGCTCAGTGCAGAACCAAGGGTACCTAGGGCAAAACTGACATTGTTTAGCACAGCATAAGAGTGAATCAGCAAAACCCAAATCAAGCTTTATTGTTAGCTGTCGCAATTGTGGTGCCAACCATGAGTCCAGAAGAGAAACATGCATGGCATTTGGTCAGCAATGTCGTAAGTATAAGAGATGGAACCATTTTCAAAGATTTTGCAAATCGAGTAAGCCTCATACAGTTACAAAGAAGGGTCACTGTAAAAAGCAAGTTAATCAAATAGACCTGCAACAGTCTGCTTTCTATGTAAATGGTGTGTCAGTAATTGGTGAAAAGATGATGCAGTAGATTTATTGGCAAGAAATGAAGTGTTTTGTACTGTCTGGCTCAATGGTAAATCCACAAAGTAGACACTGGTTCAAAGTGTAATGTCATGTCTGCAGATACTTTGGCAAGGGTCAGAGCTGGTAAACAGCTAAATGTGACTAGTTGTGTGAAACTTGTAGCTTATGGAGGTGAAGAAATTCAAACTGAAGGCTCTGTAGTGCTTTCATGTTATGTGGCTAAGAGCTGTTATAGCCTATTGTTCTATGTGGTCCGAAGAGCTGTGCAGTCATTCTTGGGTCTCAGAGACAGTTTGAAAATGAATCTGCTTTATTTTACCAAAGAAGTTCATCAGATAAGCACATGTCCTAGTTCCAGCTTCACCAATACTATTTTTTTCAGAGTATGCTGATATTTTCAATGATAGATTGGGCAAACTTCCAGTTGTGTATTCCATGAAATTAGACCATGAAATCAGTCCAGTGGTTAGACCTGCAAGAAGAGTTCCAATAGCTATGCACCATAGGGTCAAAGTTCAGTTGGACAAAATAGTGCAACAAGGTGCAATTTGCCCAGTTACAGAACCTAGCGAATGGGTGTTGTCTATGGTAGCAGCTCATAAAAAAGGCTCAGATTAAATCAGAATATGTATTGACCCAAGAGATTTGAACAAAGTATTGAAAAGACTGCATCATCCCATGCACACAGTTGAAGAGGTTGCAGCCCTGATATCTGGGTCTATATTAGATCACCGACCATTTAAAGAAGCGAACAGTGATTAATTGACCCTATGTAAGCAAAAGCTTACAATCTCGAACTGTCAGAACAGCGATTTTTTTTCCTAGGGAAAAAAATCACTGTTCCAAAACACATACTCACAACACAAGCAGACTTAACAAACAACAATCCACACCCATACACCCAAAATCTTACAAGTAATCCTACACTAAACTATACACACACCACTAACTATCCACTTACCTTAACCCAAACCCTAACCCTAAGGTCCGTCACTATCGCACACTCACCTCACCCGCTCCCTAACCCTAACTCACCTAACCCACCCTAACCTTCATGTCCACACAATCACACACATACCTAACCCGCGCCCTAACCCTAACTCACCTAACCCACACTAACCCTCACATCCACACAATCGCACACTTACCTGAACCCGACCCGTAACTTTCCACCACAGCACTGAAAATACCAAAGCAACAGAAACAGACAACCAAAATCTTTCCCTAGGACAGATTTCGGGTTTCTGTTGCTTCGATATTTTAAGCTTTAAGCTTAAGGTTCAATATTAGAACATTCAAAGGTTTTAAACCTCGATGTTCTAATATAGACCCTGATATCCAATGCCATTGCTTTTTCTGTCTTGAATGCAAAGAGTTTGTTTTGGCAAGTGATGCTTGAATGCAAATCTTCATTACTGACTACATTCAGTACCCCATTTGGAAGATATAGATTTCTCAAAATGCCACTTGGAATAAATTCTGCAAGTGACGTCTTTCAGCGTGCAATGGACCAAATTTTTTCGGGTTATCCTTGTGCCATAATAGTAGATGATATATATTGGTCAGAGGCAATGGTGAGGCAGAGCAAGACAGAAATCTTAAGACAGCTCTAGACAGAGCATGTGAAGTGAACTTAAAGCTAAGTCCTCTGAGGTAAAATTCAGACTACCAGAAATTACCTATGTAGGTCATTTGTTTACAAGTATGGACTTGAGACCAGACCTGTCCAAGCAAGCAGTCATTCTTGAAATGCCAGCACCAGATAATATGCAAGCTCTACATTGTTTTCATGGTATGGTCAATTACTTAGGCAAGTTTATACCAGACTTCAGTGAGTTGACAGCGCCTTTGAGAGAGCTGACATGTAAAGATGTTACTTGGTCATGGCTAGACCGGCACCAGAGAACATTTGAAGTTCTTAAGCAGAAAATTGCTACCCTACCAACATTAAGATACTATGATGTCAACAAATCAGTAACTCTTTCCTGCAATGCTTCAAAATTTGGTTTAGGTAGAGTTATTCTTCAAAAAGGCAAGCCAGTGGCCTGCGTGTCTAGAACACTTACCCAAAATGAGATGCAATATGCTCAAATTGAGAAAGAACTTTTGGCAATAGTGTTTGCATGTTCCAAATTTCATGATCATATCTATGGTCAAGAAATCCAGATTGAAACTGATCATCAACCTTTAGTTACTATTTTAAAGAAGCCTATGCATTCAGCTCCAGATAGATTACAAAGAATGATGCTCAAATTGCAAAAGTATAACTTCAAAATGGTCTATACGAAAGGCAAACTTCTTTATCTGGTGATACCTTATCCAGAGCACCTATAAATTCAATGGAACAGCTTCACGCAGAGAATTTTGACTTTGATGTCATGGAAGTGCATAACTTTTCTACCACAAGACTTGATGAGCTACAAGATCATACAATGACTGATCCAGTTTTGCAGAAGCTCAGTTACTATATCAGTGTTGGATGGCTGTCAGAGCAATCCAGTGTGGCACCAGAAGTGCAATCTTACTTTCCTTACAGAGTTGTTAATGGAAGATGGCATTATTTTCAATGGTCCTAAAACTGTTGTTCCTTACAACAAGAATATATCCAGATTTTGCATCATGGTCATCCGGCTTCCGATTCTACTAAGAGAAGAGCAAAGGGACTAGTATTTTGGACTTCTCCAGTGTAAGACTTGATAGAGTGCTTTTTTCCTGTTCAGTATGTAATAGTACAGTACCAAAGCACATTTGCAAAGAGACACACTTCAGCTAAGTCAAATTCCTGATCTACCTTGGTCAATTGTAGCTACTGACATATTAGAGTGGAACAATCAACATTACTTAGTACTGGTAGACTCTTATTCAAATTGGTTTAAGACTGATCTATTACCTAATTTAACGTCTACTACCATCATTACTAAGTTGAAACGCCATTTCTCCGTCCATGGTAGTCCATAGAAATTAGTCTCTGACAATGGTACTCAATTCACCAGTCAGTTGTTTCAGAAATTTGCCAGAGAATGGGACTTCGTTCATGTTACTAGTAGTCCAGAGTATCCGCAATCGAATGGACTTGCTGAATGTGCAGTACAAAGTGCAACGCAATTACCTGAAAAGTCAAATAATACTGATGTTTTTTGAATTTACTAAATTTTAGAAACATACCCCATGATGATATACTTGTCTCATCTGCTCAGAGACTTCTATCTAGGCAAATCAGAACAGCATTGCCTATCACTTCTAGTTTATTGAGGCCTAAAGCTAAGAACAACCAAGCCATCAAAGCCTAGTTATCTAGAAAGTGTTCTTTCCAAAAGTCCAGCTATGACAAGTCGAATAGATTTCTTCGTCCATTGAAAAAAGGAGAGACAGTGAGGATACAAACAGCAAAACGTTTCAATCATTAGTTAAGTAACGAGTATTTTGCTAAATCCGAGTGTGTGGAATACAGGAGAAATCGCAGACATCTTCTCTTGCAGCAGAACCGATATCACAGCATCGTACCTGTGATAAAGACTTTAGCTCTCAGAGCAATCCAGATAATATTCCTCTTCCAGAATGTGTCTTGACTCCTGATACTGTTCTGGCAGATGATTCCTAAGACTGAACGGTCAGCAGAGACAATCCTAGTTGTTAAACCAGATTCCAAATTTTATGTCACATGATATGGTCGCATTTCAAAGCACAGTGTGAAATGTACAACAACTTGGACATAGTTGTATATATGTATCTAGCTTTGTATAATTGCACGTTGGAAATCATTTCTATGTAAATTGCATATTCATTAATATCAGTTACAATGCTTAACTTATTTTCACAAAGTGGGAGGATGAAGAATAACATGTGTGTTGTACCTTTAAGAAGCATTTCCAAGATCTGTGTGTGCATATAAATACCAAGCAAGTGTTAGCTTCAGTGTCATTTTGAAGGTGCAGCCAGAATGTTAACATTCATGTGCATGATAGTTTGTTTATAAGTTAAAGTTACTTAACCTCATTTATGATGTTTGTATACAATAAAGCTGCTTGAACAATAACCCATGATGCTCTCTTGTTTTATCCTAACATGTCAAGCGACAAACAGGGGTAAGCTGGGTGAAGGTGCTACTAATGTGCGCATACAAGGGATGAGGTATGAGCAATATGCTGCTATCTGCCCTACCAGTGGTCCCCCATCCTAACACATTCCCTCTCCCACCCCCACTGGACCTCCCACCATATCTCCACCTCCACCGCCATGTACACCAAACCTGGGACACGGTGCACAGCACAGGGATGTGACAACCATCCTGCATGTCAGGCACCATGAGGCAGTGAATATTTTTTTCACATAGGCAGACATGCTTATGTCACTACAAGTAACTAATGAGTATATACCACAAAAAATTACATTTTGCATGTCTAGCCAAAGCATTATATATCTTGCAGTGTTTGTTGTACTGGAGAAAAGACTGTGACATAACTATTTCCTGCAAATTATACGAATTATACCAGTGGTTACTATTAACACATTCTTTAGTAGCTTAATTATCAGTAACAGAACAGTAATTTATTCAAATTCCTGTTCCTGGAGAGCCACTCCATTCTCTTCTTATACAGATGGATATTCTCTGATATTTCCTCCTGAGCTGTGAAAAAAAAAAAATTGACCACTCATCAATTACATGTCCACAGGCCCATTTAACATAACTGTAGGTGATATAACAAGGCAGTGAGTAGTCGCTCAAATTTACAAAACAGCTTAGGGGCCTTCTTTCTCTCTCTGTCTGACCTCTTCTTCACAATGACTCAGAATGTCAGGATGGGTCATCTTCACATCACTAAAGTGTTCCCAGCACTGCTCACTAGAGCAGCCTATGCCAGCCATGGCAGCAGTTACCACACTGGCAAGACTGTGCCAGAAACCCACTTTACACTGGGGCCTTCATACGAGTCCTCAGTCAGGCACTCCCTCTGGTCCCTATACAGCAACTGAGGAAAGATCTTACATTCTTTAGGGTACCACCTGAGACCTGAGCCACCTTCAGTGCCTTTGAAACCAATAGCAATTTACCTCGTCAAAATCCAGATCAATGTGGTATCCCTCTCACTACTCATAGATGTTGGTGCTGTCAATGCATGATACACATTGTTAAGCACCTGTGGGCAACTCATTTGTTTGTCCATTCACTGTGGCACCATAAAACGTTTCAAATATATGTGGCATTATACTGCTGGGGTGTAAGCAGTGGCACAGAAACAGTTAAACATCAGAGTGCCTACATTTGTAAGTACTTTTTCTCTTCAGCACCACTATAGGCCTTATTGTTACAATGTGTTTCACACTCCCCTTCCAGGGTTATTGATCCATCCACACTTGCTCAATGTGCTTTGCGGTACTCATGCAAGTTTACAAAACTGACAGAGCCTCATATTGTGGCAGAGGTGACGTGTGAGATGAGATGAACATTCAGTCCAATAACATTAATTCAAATGAGACTCGTTAGCTTAAGGACCATGCTAAGTGCTTCAAAACTGCATGATAAAAATTGCCAAAGCTACAGCTGTCCCCATCACACTGTGGAAGATGGTTAAATATCAAGCAGTAGAGTTCTACTGACATAGCTATACACTACTTAATACATATAAATCACCCTTAAGAAGAGGCAAGTGATGGAGAATTGTTTCAATTTCTCCACCACTGCTACTACTACTGGTCTACTTGTGTGTTGTTTGTTGACTTCCATCACAGTGTGATAGAGTTGTGGGTTAACTTACTGGGTGCAAATGACAACAATGGTGCAACTCTATGGTGGACTACCAATAAGGTAAGGTGTACTGCCTTAGCAAGGAAAGTGGGAGAGATGTGATATGGCAGGTTCAGTGATGCACAGTTATGAGGGTTGTGCCCTTATATGCTTTGCAGGTAACACAGTCCAACTTGTAGGTTGAGGTCTGTCTGTTCCCAACAACGAATGTTAATAAGTAGGTGTGGGGCCTAAGTCTAAGGATGCCTCACTTCTCCCACAAAATATCTTGCTGATAATTAGAGCCATAACTGTTGCAGTAATGCTGTGGTATTCTGTATAGGAGGGTTACCTCTGTCAAGTGTGTAGTATAAAGTGAGAGTCCTATAAGTGCTACTTTTTTACGCTGGGAGAACTAAAGTATTGGTTTTAATAGTAGTACTGTAGGTTGTGTTTACTGGGGGAGGGCGTCTAGCACATTTCAGAGGCATGCATACAGTGGTCTTGTATTCAACATTCCTACAGAGCACTGCTGTTTCACTACTGTGTCCACACAACCTGTACAATCCCTCACATGGACTGCAAATATGGGGGGATCATTTGCAGTTGCAATATGCAGTTGCAAATGTTGAGTTTAAAGTGCCAATGACTTATTTCACTTATCGGATATGGAGCCAAAGGATTCTTCAACAATCACACCAACCTGCCTCAGTCAGGCATCACTATAAGGGTTTTGTAATCCATAGCTTGTGTAGGAGTTCTGGTCATCTCCTGCCAAGATCTGTACCAAACTGCTCTATATCTGGCCTGTACTATACCTTTGGTTTGAGGGGGCCTACACATACCCATGTAAGGGGATGTTTGTATACAGTATGAGTGATTGCATTCACATCTTGTGGGATGTCCTGTTGTAGCCACATGTGTACCTGTGGAATGTACAGCCATTCTCTTCTTTGTCCTATTATGGGTTATTGTGGACCAGTATGCACTGAACCTCATACATGGGTGTATGTTACTGGCAGGGAGGTTGCAAACACTTGCAGTCACATCCTGTGCCAAGATGCAAGTAGCATGCATTGCAATCCTCCAAAGTGTACATGGATGTATTATGTCTGCCTATGTGGCTACCCAAATGTATATGGCATGACAAGCTGTCTCACACACAGCAATGTGTACACTCAGTGTCCTCCACAGGGTAACACATGTCAGCGAAACACTTGGAGGCACATCACACATGGCACATCCATATAGACTCCAGATTACATGTGGGTAGTCCCCACGCAGCTGTTGCAATAGAACATATGCCTTGTCGACACTGGCCAGCTACAGGTGTAGCTGCATAGGGTTATATCATGTGTGACCTTTCAACATCTCACATGAGTATTCTTTGCATTTGCAAATTGTCATGCCCAAATGAGGAAAACACTACAAAAGGAAATTCTCCCATGCAAAGAATGAGATCTTGCTATATGCCCTCATGCCTTGTCTGACCGGGCCTTCTGTATGCACATCTGGTGAAATGTTATAGATGACATCATTAATGTCAGTGGCCAAAATCAGAACTATGATTAAGTCTGAAGGACCACTGACATGATCACTGTAGCATGAATTAAGGCAGCCTGCCTGGCAAAGAAGCAGGGGCATGGGAGGGGGTATACTGACATAACCACCTATAACAGACATAGGTAGTTTCCTGGCATCTCCTCATGGGGGCTCAAACAGTTCCAATATCCATTGTGGAGTGATATTCATCGGTACTAAGTCCACACCTCACCACATTTCCCCAGGTAGGTACATCTAAAACTTAGTTATTAAAACAACACAATAAAAAACAAATGATAATAGTAAAAACAGCCACAGCCAAATAAAAAACAAGCTTAATCACCTCTAGTGCCTAGCCTCAGTCATCTTCAAGGAGTAAAATACAAAATGAAAAATCCAGTTTATTGTCACATACAATGAAACACTTAACACATTAACACAATGAATTAATACGATACTTCCAGTTGCACTCGTTGTTTAACCCTCCAGGTACCAAAGTATTATATTTCAAAAGATATAAAGCTTCCTTTTATAACAATCTACCTTTAAGAGAAACACTTTCACCTATTTTCACCATAACTTGTTCCAGGACACAGCCTTTTAATAGAGCTGAGTTGCTTTGATGACAAGATTTAAAATGCATAGCCAAAGGGCTTTCCAAACGTATATTTTTTAATGTCCGTGATATGTTCTTGTCACCAAATTTTGAAAGCCCTTTGACTTTTATCCACATAGAACAAATTTCAGGGACATTTCAAAGCATAAATAATTGCTTCAGTGTTACATGAAAACTCTTGAATGGGGCTAAATTTAACCCCATTCATTTAAAAAATATATATTAACTACCTGACTACATATTGAACATTTGCCACACTGAAAAGTGCCCTTTTTAAGAACATTTTGACTGGCAACATTAGTATTTGGCAAAACAAACTTGCTATGAACTAGCATATCAGCTAACATGTGGCCCTTTTTATAAGAAATGCGGGGGGGAGAATTTATCATGTTTAACAACTTTCTATTTTTGAGTAAACTTGGCCAATAATAGCTTAAAAGCCTAGCAATGTGTTCACTGAAGACATTATAAATAGTTACAAAATAAATATCCCTTTCCTTATTAGTTTCTCTCTGTCCATCTGCATTAGAAGCACAGAGTGGGTTATGTCAAAAAATGGAAAAATGTCCATACCACAAATGCCAGCATAGCTATTCTTAGTCTGATATTTATTAGTATTATCATCAAAAGTACTAACAACATTATTACATTTTAATATAACATTTTGAAGAGACTCCATTACATTTTCTCTACTAAAACCCCTACTAACGAACATCTCAACAGTGTATTGAGCCTCTTTATAAAAATTACCATCCTGAGTATAAAGTTTATTAAGGAGTAAAAATTAATCATATGGTAGTGAAGAGATAAGATGGGGGGGGTGACAACTATTTCCATCCAGGAACATACCTCCTTCCCCCATTATTCTATAAATGGAAGTAAAAACATTAAACATTTAACACAACACAATTAAACCCTTCAAATTAAGGTTTAAAAAGGTCACTTGCTTTCCTAACTGAAGACCATCAAGTATAAAATTGAACCTATTCCTTTGTAAACTTTGTACAAAATCAAGAACCATATTTTGACCTCCTCACACACAAATAAAAATGAAATCATCTATACAATTAAAATAACCCACCATGTTCTTTAGAAAAACTTTGTTAGTATAAATACTCTAATTCAAACATGGCCACTGCTGTGCCCTGAATTTGGTGAAAAATCTCATTATTAAAAATAAAAAAATATTCTCAAGACAAAACTTAATAATTTCTATAATATAATTTGAAAGAGGACTATCCCCTTGTTTCTTTTGTTAACAAAATCTGTCCTATATTAGAGACACCCAGGATTTTTTGGATAAAGTTTTAGATTTGTAATGGGATGAGGATATGTACTGGATGACACTAGATGGCAAAAGTCTGTATACTAATATCCAGCATATACATGGGATACAATCCTTGTAGACACCCTTATAGATGGTGATGTGCATGGATAGTGCATATGTCTCCTGTGGATGCCCTGCCTCTGTCCATCAGACTCCATTACACTGCTGCATTGTCTTCTAAAGCTGCATCCCTGCACACAGGCACACACATACACACACTTCTGCACTGCCTACCACCACACACACACACAAAAATTGAGATGCTGACCTCTCCCTGGCCATTCTCCCCAGCTCCACTCTGTCAGCCAACTATAACACACACACTCACACACACACACACACACACACACACACACACACACACACACACACACACACATACATACCAATAACTATCACCCCCCACCCCCACAGACACCATCTGCCACTTACTGACACTTGTCACTGTGGTTCTCCCACTTGTCAATATGATAACAGCTGTACCCTGTTCTCTGGATATGGCAGGGAACATGAACCCTTTGGAAGTATAAGCAAAATTTCCCATGCTTTATTTCTTAGAATAAAAAAGAAACCTAAATTAAAGTCTACTCCATGATTCCACCCTCCTACCTTTATTCTATGATAACATTCACAAGCAAAGTGCACTGTCATACTCCTATTACCATACCTACTGCAATATATCTTTGAACTACTTTTCCATGTTTTTGAGTTTCTTTTTCTTGTAAAGCAATGCGAATATGGGATGGTGCATATCTCACTTCCAGTGTCTCAGATGCCCAAACTGCTAATCAAACCTTGGTCGCTTGGGCCATAGTCAGAGCTCTATTCCTCTATGCCATTCTGCTAGCAATGCATGTGGGTAGTTTGAAATTGCAGACAGCATCATTATAAAAGTTCACTTAAATGCTCACTATGACATGAACTTTCTGAATATTTATTTCCATATATTTTATGCTGAAAACCTCCTCATTTCAAACAGTTTCAACATTACTTCAATGTTGGTTTACCCTTAATCACCCTACATTAATAACCATTAACAAGGGACTATCAACAACAGTTTCTCTGTATTGTTATCAAACCAGCATTCATTTGTGGAATATTCACATTTTTGTATAACTTCACACTAATATTTTTCTATAACTGGCAGGGCTACATGAAATAAAATGAGATTATAAAGTTAATATTAAGCTCTCAGCAGTCAATATTTGCCATTGTCTAAACCCTTCTTTTCCAAAAATAATCCAGCAGTTAACCAAATGTGGAACATATTCAGGGAAGTAGATTCATAGGTTCATAGGTAGGTACTAGGCTATCGATCCAAGGGCCTACGTAAGCCTAGCCAACAATGTTCCCTGGTTTATGCCACCCAAGAAAGTTATTTTCCTGTGCCACTGTCGAGCAGAGACACAGAAGTGATCCCCGGGGTGTATTTCCTATTTCCCATCCACTCATCAAGATTTTTCTTGAAGAGTGCTAATGAAGAACTTTGCTTGACATAGATGGGTAGCCTGTTCCAGAGTATGGGAAGTCTCTGGGACAGGAATCCATCCCTTGATGTCAAACAGAGGTATTCAATTTAAATATATTATTATGTGAATTCTATTTCACACAAATATTCACCTTTACCTCACCTGTCAATGAAGAAAAAGCACCATTTCACATGGTTTCCCATCACATGGATTACAGTTTTCATCTACTTCCAACTCACTGTACAGATTAACACTGTTTATTTCTGTCACAAAGCCCTCAGGAAACAGTGCATACCACCTATCTTGACCTAGCCAAGGCATTTGACCCAAACCCCACTCAGGTAGTATACAGAAACTCTCCCAATTGGGAATTAACCCCTACATTACCAGATGGGTAGCCAAATGGCTCACCGACAGGACACATACTGTCAAAGTGGACAGAGGAAGTCATTATTATCTACATTAGACCCTTACCTCTGCAAACTTCACTCACCTAACAACTGACAATTAGGGCAACTTGGGATAAATATGGCTAGGCTTATAAGGGCTCTAGGGCCATTAGTGAAGTAACCTCCTATGAACCTATGCGCCTATAACAAACCTTTATCAAAGTCAGATCCTGTTCAATGGATGTCCAGAAGTCATTCAAGGTTCATTAATCTGGTATTTTACTGTACTGTCAGCTTCTTTTAGCTGTACTCTGTTATGTTGTGCACAGAACACAATGTGCCCAAAATAATCAAGCTCCCCTGTACATTACTTGTTTCTGTTCAACTTGTCTTCCCACATGACACCTTATGCTGGCTTCTGGACTTGGGTCACTAACACAGCATGGCCAGAAATACCAGGTCTACTTTGAAATGACTATCATCTTCTCCAAAAGCTGCTAGATTTTAATACTGGAGTCAGTAATCTGAAATTTTGTATGTGTGCAAGTCAAACTCATCCAGTTGTCACACCACAAAATCCATCATATTAAAAATCAGGCCTCTGCATAAAAACTGTAAAAGTTGGGGTAGTGAAATTAATATCTTAACATCTTATTTGTCTTGCTTTGTACTGCACACATGCTTTTTATAAGAAAGTATGGCAGGTTTGTGTAGCTATGTGTTTCAGCCTTAGAGATTACTCAGGCCTAACTACAGCTAGTTTCTATGGTAGTGAATAGTGATAGAAAGGTTTTCTTATAGGTTCATAGGTTCATAGGTTCATACTAGGCTATCTGCCCGAGGGCATTTACAAGCCTAGCCCATCGTTTTGTGGCTTACGCCACCCCTTTAGTATGGGGAACTATACCCATTATTTTGCTGTGCCTCTGTCGAGCAGTGACACTGAGGTAATCCCTGGGGTATATCTGCGATCTCCCATCCATTGGTCAAGATTTCTCTTGAACAAGGCCAGCGAGGTGCTCTGCCTCACATGTACCGGGATTTTGTTCCACAGCATAGGGAGTCTTTGGGTGATGAATCTATCCCTCCAGCACGTCCTATTAATAGCCGTGTCAAGGTTTAAGTCTCCCACCCTTGTGGCTCTGATGGATCTAGATTTTTTGAGGTGAAGCATATTCATCAAATCTGGGTTTGACATGGCCTTGTATGTTAGGCAAAGGTCACCTCTGAGCAAGCACTGAATAGAGCTGGAGTTCTTTCAGTCGGGCAGCATAGGACAGATTTTTGAGACCCTTTATCCTTTTGGTGAGGAACTTTTGTGGCCTCTCCAGCTGCTGTATGTAAAACATAAACTAATCATTCAGCTGTGCACACTTGTACCATGATGCCTCCTCAACCAGTTGACAGGGGAAATGATAAAATGACACACTTGAAAGGTCTGTGAAGAAGTGACTGATGAACGTGCTTCAGAAATCTCATTTAATAGTCACACTCAGAAGTAATACATTCTTCCTCCTCCTTTGATACTGGAAACTGCCTGACAGAACTTTTATACAAATTGATGGTCTAACCTCAAAGGACCAAACTTCTTCTTAGGTTTTCCTTTACAAACCATTGTGCCAGATTCATACAGTCTCCCCTTAACTATCAAATCAAATTAATTTCCCAGGCAACAGTAAAGTAATGGATATTTGAGCTCAGATAGGTAACTACTTAAGACACAACTGTGTCTTCCACACCTCAGTTACAGCCTTCTTTTATCTAGCAAATGCAGATTTTTCTAGGCCACAGCAAATATCCTAATACATCTTAATGCATCTGCATAGCACTTAGCCCAGCTCTAGCTGTTTTTTACTTTTCTAAGACATTACCTTTTTACCTCCTATGCAGACCTTGCATTTGTTAACACCTCAGTCTTCAATCTACTTACCCTGTTCTCTCCTGAAAGAAGGTCACTTGCCTAGTGGGGCTAACCCAGCCAATAAAGGATAGATAGCTAGATAGATAGCTAGATAGATAGATAGATAGATAGATAGATAGATAGATAGATAGATACACCTCTTGAGTTCCTTTACTAGATATTTAATGACTAGTATACCTTCCCGAAAGCAATGTGTTTTATGCTTTATTTCATTGACCAATGCAGAGGTCACTTCCACCCATTGCAATAGAATTTTAAACTGATGGAAAAGGGAAATTCAACATATCGTCTGCTGAGTAAAATAAAGGGAAATCTGTTAAGAATCTGTGAGGCATTAGTCTTGTCTTAAGTATTAACTTCAACCTCATTACATATGAAGCATCCTAAGAAAGAGGCCCAGTCCTCTCTGCATGTGCAGGCAGCATTTAAAAGAAAAAGAATCACCTTAGAGCGATAGACTTCCCTAAAATACAGTGCTGTGATAACTCTGTTCATTGTGCACAGTGCCTGTGCTAGTCCTTGTGAATCACAGCTGATGATGTAACCTGGTAGAACAGTTGTCTTTTTATTTTTTAGTTACTAAATCTATGAAAGAATTCATTCTTAGCTTCACTCAACATGACTAGATTGCCCTAATGTGTACTCACCTAATGTGAAGCTCAAACATAACTGTGAGATTATCAAGCAAGAATCCAAGACCATAAAGACTCCAAACAGCTTTTATTAAAAATGACTAAGTACTTTCTTCCAGCTTAACTGGCCTTCTTCAGATTCAAAATGAACTTCAAATTAATTACATTCTTAAATAGTCTTAATTACAGGAAATTGATCCAAAAAACAGGAAGTAGTGCAAAATTCACTAAAAATACATAATTATTATTATATTAAAAACGTTGCTAAAATTCAAATTGTGCTAATATATTGAAATGTTTTGAACCTAACACATAAAAAAAGTTAAAAAGACTTTCAAAAACCTATTGTTTCCTGGACTTAAAACTATAAAGCCTTAGACTTTAAAACTGCTTTTAAAGAAATATATTCATTAATACCAGGGGGGCTTGCTGCATTTAGCTTCAATTGCCATTTAATTTCTTTTTCTTCAAGCCGAAGTTTCAAATCACCACCCCTGGGATTATAAACTACTTTGTCCAATATTGCAAAGAAAAAAGTGTGGTCAGTATTGTCTGCTGATATGTGTCTGTATAAGGCATTATTTACATTTTCATTTTTTATATTATATATGTGTTTGTAAATTCTGTTTTTCAAAAGCCTATCAGTTTTCCCAACATAAAATGCTGGGCAGGCCGAATACATAGCCAAATACACCACACCTTTAGTCTTACAATTCCCAACCTGAAATTCAGTCTTACTATTACACTAATTTTTCAAGTAAACATCTTTTCCTTCATATATATACATACACTGATTGCAAGCTCCACATTTTTGGTACCTTTTTCCATTCTACTACTCATATTCTTACAATTGTCTTCCAATTGACATTTAATATTCCTCCCAGTCTTGTAAACAAAACTCGGTTGATGCTCTAAAAAATTGTACACTTCCGTATCTCCTCTTAAGATGTTCCAGTTAACACAAATAATATCTTTTATAATTGAAGTACATGGGCTGTATTTTAAAACCATGGCCCTGGGATAATTAGAATTTTTGTTTTTATTGTCATAATGACTTTTATGAATAAATTCTTCACCCAACAAGGGTTTATACAACACCCCCCATTGGGATATTACATAATCCACAGTTTCATCTATCAAAGCGGCAGGGTAGCCTCTTTCTAAAAACATGTTAGCTAACAACTTGAGTTCTTTAACCACATCTTCTCTAAGGGATGTCATCCTAACAGCACGTATACACTGTCCTTTCAAAAGACTTTTTTTCTGAGAGAAAGGATGGCAGCTATTAAATTCCAAGTATGAGTTACTAAATGTAGGCTTACAATATATATTAGTTCGGAAACCTGTAGATGTATGTGAAATATAAGTATCCAAAAAAGGCAATCGAAATTCATCAAAAGTATATGTAAACTTGAAATATGAACAGATGTTATTTAAATAATCCACAAATTGATGTATAACATCCTTTTCTCCTTTCCATAAAATAAACTCATCGTCCAGGAAACGTACACATAAAGTAAAATAATTTTTAAAAACACTATCAAAAATGTATTTGTTCTCCCACTCAGTAAGCACCAGATTTGCAAATATGGGGGCACATGAGGCCCCCCATTGCCATCCCCTTAATTTGTCTAAAATATTCCCCCTCAAAATAAATAAAATTATTTTCTAAAACTTCACTCATCAGTTCTAATAATAAAAGAATCTTGTCATTGTCCAGGTTAGAATACCTGATCATAGAAGCATGAAATAACTCTAAACCTTCTTCCTTAGGGATAGAGTTAAACAGGTCTACTACATCTATACTCAAAAAAATTAAATCTCTATCCCATTAATCATGCTTCAACCTACTTAAAAAATCCCACGAATCTACGAGTAAGTGGGGAATATTTTTATACACATGCTTTAACCAATTGTCAATCAAAGCCCCTATAGGGTATGCTTTTGATTTGCTTCCTGACACAATAGTCCTAAAAGGTGGGTACAAATGGTCCTTGTGTATCTTAAGAATGCTGAACACAGTGGCCAAAAATGTAGACTCAACTCTAACAAAATCATATACTTCTTTTGAGTATCTCTGATCAAATAAATATTCCTCTAGCCAATAATCGATACGTCTGTAAGCTATATTAATTTTGTTGAGGCTAACAGCCTCATATACATCAGAATTGCTTAGTATTTCACACATCTTTTCTATATAATTTATCTGGTCATATAATATAATTACCCCTCCTTTATCCGGCTTCATAACCCTCATGTTTTTATCCATATGGAGCTTGGAAAATATTTCCCACTCAGTCTTACTTAGATTATATTCCTTTCTTTTTTCTGTAAGCATACTACCATAGGTTTTATAAACATCTTCAGTAATTAATTTTTCAAGGGTAGCTAACATCGGTTGTAGAGAGGGATTAAATGTACTCTTTTTCTTTAACTGTGTGTCATTTTGGTTCAAGTGTTTGTCCTTAAAGTAAAGAGCCAGGTTAAGTTTCCTAATAAATAACTTGACCTCCAAAATGGTATCAATAAGGTCAAAATCAGAAGTGGGCACAAATTTCATTCCTTTAAAAAATAAGGAAAAATGTTCCTTAGTTACCATGAAATCTGTATAGTTAAAGATTTTAAAATTCTTGTAGACATGAGTAACTTCATCCATTCTTACTATCTCATTTGCTGAGCTTGGTGGGGTGGCACATAAAATTTCTTGTTGTGCCAATTTGCCTGTCCCATCTGTCCCAAGTCCCACTTGTTTCCCCAGTTTCTCCATGAATTCTTTTTCTGGCCTTTCCAAAAATGTTTTGAATATTGTCTACCATCTCTCTGATAACCATTGGCATCCCCCCTGTGTTCCTGATTAATACCACTGATTTTATTATACGTTGTCTGGGATATATCATTAAATTGTGTTTGTTTTACCTTTTTCCAAACATAGGCACACTTTTCTTTATACTGTTTAATGTCTCTAAGTATTTTTTTCTCCTTCTGTTTAAAAATAACTGCAGCATTTTTGTTAACAATATTAAATTGCTTATTGTAAAATTCATTCCAGTTGTTCAAAACTAAATCTTGTATAATTTCTTCATTAAGTTGTTCTACCTCCGTAATTAATCTACTAATTTTCTTTGCAATATTGGACAAAGTAGTTTATAATCCCAGGGGTGGTGATTTGAAACTTCGGCTTGAAGAAAAAGAAATTAAAAAGAAAGAAGGCCAGTTAAGCTGGAAGAAAGTGCTTATTCGTTTTTAATAAAAGCTGTTTGGAGTCTTTATGGTCTTGGATCCTTGCTTGATAGCCAGTTACTTGGTGGAGTTGTATTTTACTGTGTATCTTTGAAAACTGTGAGATTATGCTCAACCAAGTATGCTACCTGGCAATTGATCTTTGAAGAGGACTCACCAGAAGAGGAAAGCAGGTAAATGGTACAGTTTATCAAATATGTTACAAAAAGCATGTGGCAGTTAAGTAGGCATGCAATACATGAAGTGTATGTCTGTTTTAATCAGTTGATGGCCTGGTTCTGAAAAATACATTTTTACTCCATTTTATGTTCTTGTACCATAAACCAAGGTGATGTCAGAAATTGCTAAGTATTTTTCATTAATACTCTTACTATATTTTGTATGACTTTTGCACATAGCAGCTAACACAAAAGTAAAGCAAAAAAACAGATGACACCAGTCTGACTGCAGAGTCTTGCATTAGTCAGTCTAGTAGTAGCACTATGGCTGCTGACATTGTATGTTTTTTTCATCTGCTAGTGCTGAAGGTGAACCTGAAAAACATGAATGCTACTTCTCAAAAAGCAGAAATGTACTAAAAAGACTACACTTAGCAGAAGGCAGGCATATGGTGCTCTAGTTCTGTAATACTCTGTGTGTCTAGGGTGAAACATTAGACAAAGGCACAACTATGGATGTTACACTGTAGTGCATTTCTGCATCAGGCATGGATGGTGAAAATAATATAGAGGATTATGAGCTGGTCACTAATCGTATCATGATTATTATGCGCTCGAGACATGGATGCCAAGAAGTTAATCTCAAGAGCGAAACTCGAGAGGTTAATTTTGGCATCCATGTCAAGAACACATAACGAAGGGTTTTGGTTGGAGACCCGATCATAATTCTCTGCACAGAGCTTCATCTGCTCCATGTGCTACTAATTACAAAAAAAAACTCTAAGTGTTTTGTTGGATTTCATTGCTGTAAAGCAATTAGCGAGCATTGTCAGAAATATAGTGTAGCTCATTTTCTTATGTTTGCACTCACCTTTGATGCCTCTCAACTGACCAGATTTTAATAGAATGGCCAGATTTTTGCCTCATACCTTTGATCTGTTACTCATAAAATTTATTGCTTTCAGGCAACGCACCAAGGAATGGAGCCACTAAATAATGACATACATTTGAGTTTCAGACTTCATAAACAACTCTTTCGGCTTTTCCCGGTTAGGGGTCGCCACAGCGGAACTCCGGTCATAACCTTCAGAAAATGCTGGCCAACACAAATCATGTTATTTTAGCAATTTTATAAGCTTATCAAGAGAAAGCCAGAGACCTATTACCTGTGCAAAGAACAGGAAGAAACAAATATTCACTGTCATTTGCTAGTTAGTACTGGCAGATTTGACTGCCTATCTTGAGACTAGACATTAATATTTGTTAATATTGGGTCTTGCACTATGGTAGCACTTAACTGATTTGTCTTCTTCTGGATGTCATAACATAATCCATTCATTACAGTAATGTTAGTAATGGTAAGGACTGGGTGAAGAAGCCACGTTGTTGTGGGGGGCTCTTCCTCAGCAACAGTGTATATTCTCTAGCATCTCAAAGCTGATGGATAGGGTCTCCAGAAACCATACTCAAAACAAAAATTACATAAGTTCTCTCAGTTCTAGAACACAATTTTTCTTTTCTAGTGATGTAAACAAAAAAGGAACAGACACAGTTCACCCAATCTGACTTGTGTATACACAAGCGAAAATAAAATCAGAATGCTTATTCAGCAGGTTCATGAAAATGTTATTTTTCAGCAGTAGTCATGAAATATATAACAAGCCAGCCGTATATCTAGTGCAATTAATTTCACTGAAAGTTTTTCCTCCCTATGATGAACTCACAAAACAATTTTCCTAGTTAGTTTCAATAACATGAAACAGCAATTACAGACAGTTTCTGTAATACAACTGATCCTTTCAGCACTCTGTAATTATGAGCTAAGGCATGCCTCCAGAGTCTTCCAACCATTTGCAGCTAAAATTATTTCATTCTTCTGTTGAGAAGACACAATTTCCCCTGAGGTTTTCCTGAGAGTAGCACCACCTTCAGAATGCTGTCCAACTCTCTCTCAGATAAAGGTAAATCACTAGTATCTCACTTGTAATTAAACAAACAGCTCTCATTTAGTTCCATCACTTTTAGTGGTGCTGCGGTAGTGTTGTCGCCTCACAGTAAGACGTTGTCCTGTTCAATTCTCAGCTAGAGCGTCTTCTGTGTGGGGACATGTGTGAATGGGTGCACCTTCATTGAAGGGTGTGCATCAGAGCTGGCAACTCGGCATGTAAAAATCTACTGCCAATCATTAGCGGATCGGAGTTCCGCTGTAGCGACCCCTAACCGGGAAAACCCAAAAGACACAACAACAACAACTTTTAGATGTTTCACACAGCATAAAAGCCCTGTAGCAGGGCCTTCTGTTTATGTGCACTCTCTCATTCTTATTCTAACCAAAGCCTTTTTGCCACAAGGCAAGACTCACATAAGGACAAATCAAATACCAAATGGATTGTCGACACACACACATGCACACACACACAAATACACACACACACACATACACACACACACACACACACACACACACACACACACACACACACACACACACACATACACACACACTTCCCACACTAAATAAGGACATGACACATAAACCCACATAAGCGGAGGTACTCACTAGTAATTTACCAAAAGATCAACGGCCTCCCAAAAGGAAACCACTTACACACATAACAATGCAAAAAACAACCACAGCATAATAGCACATACACCAGTGTCTCAATAAGTAAGCCCATAAGGCATAACACCACAAAGTTGACTCCATGTGAGACATAGGCTGGATAAGGAGTCAGGTGCCAGGATCTGTCAAGTCACTTAAGCACTCAAGTCACTCAACCATAAGTACTGCTATGACTCCCTCAAAGTCCATTTAGGGGGGTGAATGACTTGAGACATACCTCACTGGACTATATGAAGACAGACATGACTGAGCTTTCAAATTATATGCCACAGGCAGGTATAAGCCTAGCTTTAAACAGCATTCTACCTCCTTCAGGGATGATGCCACAATACAAACAATGATCGACTTTAACAATTAGCTTAGCTTCTGGTGTCAGACATGGTCGACAGGCCATGCTGCTTTGCCAGAGATGGTCTGCACCTGTCCTGTAACCTCCAGAATTTCAGATACTGGAAAAGGTGTTAGCCAGCCCTACTGTGCCTTTTTTAGGCAGTGTTAAAATAACCAACCTCTCTAACCAACATAACAAAATCCTCTCTAGATAAACTCAAGGTACTGCTGCTTAATGCTAGGAGTCTAAACAAGAAACTGCACCCCCTGGAAGCACTCCTCACTTTGGAAGATGCTGACATCTGTGCAGTTATCGAGACATTGTTCAAAGGCACATAAAGCACCCCAGCCATGCAGGGCTACAATGACTTTCATACATTCAGACCACAAACTGAGTATGAACGAATCAAAGGAGGACGTGTATCCATCTTCATTAAGGATAAGTACACTTTGAGATTGGTCAAACAGTATGACTCTTTTGAGCTATTCCATGTCCAGTTAACTATAGACAAAACTCCCTACCACATCATAGCTAACTATAGGTCCCCTACCATGAAACAGGAAAAGCATACCTCATACCTGGACTTACTGGAGTCACTTGTCATACAGCCCAGCACTTTACTCATGGTGATTTTAATTATCTTACCATCAACTGAGGAACATACCAACCATGAACATACTTGCTCAGAGGTTCTTGGACTTTATCAATGCAAGTGCTCTGGAACAGCTAGGCAGCACACCCACAAGAGGCTCAAATGTCCTGAACATAGTACTCACTAACATGAGAGAGCACAATGTCCTCCTTGGTAAGACTGGACTATAATTCAGTCTCGTTCAATGTAATTATAAAACCAGATACCCCATCAAAATCAAAAATGTTTAAGAATTTTTCAAAGACAAACTACCTCCTACTAAGTGATGGTATAAGAAGTTTCAAAGCCCACTCAAATGCAGATAACACAGACTCCTATGTAGAGAACTACATGAGCAGCTGTATAGAATCGGCTGTACCTTACCGGATTAAAACCAGGTCTTGCCCAAAAAACAAGCCACCCTGGTGGACCCTTAGTATAAACAGGCTATACAACAAGAGAAAGAAACTAGTATCCAAGAACCAAAAGGAACTGGCTCAGCAGAGGAAGAACTCCTTCTCTAGCTTAAGCAAACGCATTAGAGATCTTTTCAAATCCTCCAAAGCAATTTATAAAGTAAAAATAGCCTCCCTAGCTAAGGATAATCACACGGCATTCTTTAATTATGTCCAAAATCTAAAATGGAATTCCCCACAAGTGGTTGTGGATGGCAACAGCCATACTCAACCAGAGATAATAGCCAATTTGCTAGCTGACAGATTTGGAGCAAACTTCACCCCCTTGTCCTCTCCAGTCATCCCCCAAACTATAACTGACACTGTATCTCAGCCTATAATCTCAAGAGAGCAGGTCATCTCAGTGCTCTCCAAGGCCAAAAACATGACATCAATGGGACCAGACAACATCTCAGGTTGCCTTTTAAACAACTTAAAACATGACCAAACAGACCCACTTGGATCCCTGTTTAACCACAGCCAGTAAAGTTGGCTATGTGCCGGCAAAATGGAGGACAGCAACAGTAATCCCTCTACACAAAGGGGGACCATTAACTGTCTCTGTATAGGCCCATAAGCTTGACTAGCCTCATCTTCTAGGCCATGGAAAGAATCATTATGAACCTTATTAGCAAGAACATAAGTAATCTCCAAACTCTGGAACCAACCCAGTTTAGATTCATTAAAGGTAGAGCATAGGTCATAGCTTCATAGGTGTTTACTAGGCTAATGTCCAAAAGGGCATTTTTAAGCCTGGCCATGCATCCCAAATCTCTGACAAGTTCTGATACCCTTGATGAGTGTAAGCAGGGGTTTACATTTACACACAGGGGCCTGGGAGATGAACCATTTATAGGTTGCTTGTGTCCATTAGAGACATAGGTGCCAAACACGGGATGAATTTCCTGTTCCCATCCAATTGTCCAAGTTGTACTTGAATTGGGTCAAGGAGGAACTCTGCTTCACATGGATGGGGAGCCTGCTCCATAGACCGTGTAGTCTCTGGGATACATACTTGTCTCTCCAGTAGGTCCTATTTATATCACAGGAGAGGTTTAAGTCTTTAGAATGGGTAATTCTGGTGCTGTTTGTTTTTTTGGATATGCAGGAGGTCCATCAGACTGGGGCCTGACAATGCCCTGTATGCTAGGCATAGATCTCCTCTCAAATGTCTGTAGGAAACAGAATACAAGGATAGGGCCTTGAGGTGGTCTGCATAAGACATTTTACTTATGCCATCTATTCTTTTAGTGAATAACCTCTGTGGACATTCCAACTGTTGGATATGCTTGGTTAGGTACATACTTAAGGGCATTGTACTCAATGATAGCTCTGATGGATGCCTAATACAGTGGAACAATGACTTCCTTGGACTTAGACACCATATCTTTATTTATAAGTTGTGGAATATAGAATGATGTCCTCACTACTGTAGACACATGATGGTCAAACGCTATATTACTATCTATGCACGTCCCTAAGTCCCTGACTACTGGGTCAACTCTAATGGGTGTTTTGTCAATATTATAGTTACCAGGGGTGGATGACTTCCCAAAGGATACTATTATGCATTACTTGGCATTTAGTTTTAGTCCATGGCTTTAACACCAGTTGTTTGTCTGTGTCGGTGCCTCCTAGAGAACATTTGTGTCAGTGTGGGATTCAATGACAGCTCCTAATTTGCAATCATGTGCAAACTTAGTCAGCCAAAGACCACTGACATTAATTAGTCTTGACTTCAGAGAAGTAAATGCCAAAAAGGAGTGGTCCAAGGACTGATCCCTGAGGTAGTCCACTTGTCAATGTCCTCTTTGTAGAGGTGGATTCCCCAATTCTAACTTCCTGGGTTCTGTCTGCGAGCCAGTTGGCTATTCACTGAGTGACATCTGAGTACCTAACATCCTGAGTTTGTCAACAACGCCCAAATTGGGTATTGTGTCAAATGCCTTGGCCAGGTCAAGGTAGGCAATGTGAATAATTTTCTCCTCATCCATTGCTTTGGTTATCTTCTCAAAGAAGTCCACCAGGTTGAGTAGGCATGATCTGCCTTTGGCAAAACCAAACTGAGTTGGGTCCAGTGTCTGGAAGTTTACTGTATTTCTATTGATCATTTCCATAATAACTCTTTCCATGGCTCTACATATAAGACCAGGGAGACTTATGGATCTGTAGTTTCCAGGGTCTGTAGATGGCCCACCTTTGTGCAGAGGGATGACTGTGGCCAGGGCCAGCCTTAGTTGAAATGGCATCCTAGGCGAAGTACTATTCTGGCACCCCTTAAGCCCAACCCACACTATTCTCAAGAAACGCCCCTATCTGAGCCACACTCACAGGTCACTCCCCAAGAAAGCCACTCCAGTTATTTCCTTCAATTATTTAAATGCATAGGAAGAAAAGATACTTTGTAATATAGTTAAACTGCAAGTGATGGTAGAATTTTCCTTTAATAAACCTTCTTTACCTGTTGCTCCTTCACACATATTTTACTTTAAAAGCCATGTCCTCAGAAAATAGAAGCCTGTGTGCTTTGTTTCAAAGGGTTGCTTAAGTTAATCTAAACAGTTTAATTTACTTTTGGGTAGGCGAGCAAGACTTACAGCTCAGTGAAAGTAGAATAGCAACCTCTATCCTCCCTGTGTACAATAGCTTAAGCATCGGGGACACAATACTATGTAAAGGAAAAGGGCACTTTTTTAGGGAGGTACAAACTATACATTTACAGAAACAACATTTCAGCATCAGAGGAACAACCTTGTAGAAAACTAGTTGTCAATCAGCAAACTATAATGCTTTTAACAAGGTAAGTATGCCAAACAGCCCATCCATAGCCCTCAATGAATCAGAGACAAATCTTAACAGAATACGGAACAAATCCAGAAAAAAAATCAGTAATGACAAAAATAAGGGAATGTGAATTAATATACATTTTACAAATGAAAGGAAGTCCACAACTCTAATTATTGTCACAATTTATTAATGGTAATTTATTAATGGTAATTTACCACCTTTTCTCCAAAAGTCACCAGTTTTAGGAGGGATTAACAGGAACAGAACTAAAATTTGAGTCAAAAGCAGGGACATTTCTAAAAATTATGGCGGGTTGAGAGGTTAGATGCAATCTCATGGAGAAAATATCAGTATGCAGTTCTTAAAAATAAAGTAACCGGACGACAAATGTAATAAACCTAGCATTAAAGAAAAAAATGTATTTACAGCCAAATAGAGCTTGCACACACAGAATTAAAAAAATGTTAATAAATATTGTTCAGTTAAATTTCCTCACATATGTAAATAAAAAATGACAGAATAAAAGCAGATGTTAAAAAATGCAGCATCTTAGTTGCACATGTGGCTGTAGCGTGTAGGGTGCAGCATCACATCAAAGTCCCCAGACTGAGTGAAAAGAAAGGGTTCCCTAGAGTTGGAGACAGACCACTGCTATAAATAAATGCAGAAAAGTACAGTCGTGGTGGTAGCAGCATACTTGCTAAAACGTTTTTCCTAACAGAAATTGTACTTGCTAAAAAGAAGGTGCCAAGCATAAATGTAAAAAAAAGAAGTCACCAAGAGTAATTGTAAGTAAACATTAGAACATTGGCCCATTTATTAGTTTTATAGCATAGCTTGGCAGCAGGGGAAGGTAACTGCACGCATGTCAGGGACATTGTATGACTCACTGTTCAAAGTATGTTGGGATATGATGCTGCCCTGTACACCATTGTTCTTCCTCCCAGCACAAGGGAAATACTTGATTGTTTGTTCTGTTTAAAATAATTCCATGTCAGAGAGACTTCCTATAAAAGAGACATTAGCTAAGCTGTTACACAAACTGACTAAGGGACTTATGACTTAAGTAACTACGTACCTATTTCCTACATCATTACATTACATTTTTTTCAAGTCAATTCAAGTTCTCTTTCAAGTGATAAAACCCTCTCTGCTAAACAGGGAGGGAAAAATCTCTTCCTAAATTCAATTATTATAGTGAAATGTGTGCATCTATCTTTTGAATGCCTTTATTTTAAAACTGGTTTCAAAGAAACAGCGTAATTGAAACCAGGCACACAATCAACCTGTATTCTTACAATCCAGTTAGCTTTTGATTCAGTGAATGTGACAATGCTACCCAAAAAAAACCTGTAGAGGAAAAAACATAAAGCTATATTTAACACCTTGAGGAAAGATCTATGCCTGGCATACAGAGCATTGTCAGACCCCACTCTGATGGACCGCCTACATATCAACAAAACAAACAGCACCGTAATTACCCATTCTAAAGACTTAAACCTTGTCTGTGATATCAATAAGACCTGCTGGAGAGACAGGTATATCAGAGACTACCCCGTCTCTGGAACAGGCTGCCCATCCATGTGAGGCAGAGTTCCTTTCTAACTAAATTTAAATGTAAGTTGGACCATTGGATGGGGAACAGGAAATTCATCCCTGGCTTGGCACCTATATATCTAATGGACACAGGCAACCCTTAAATGGTTCATCATACAGGCTCCTGCTTACACTTATCAAGAGTACCAGAACGTGTCAGAGATTTGAGATGCATAGCTAGACTTAAAAAGGCCCCAGTGGTCATTAATCTAATGAATCTATGAACCTTTATTTTTGACTCGTATCATTTAGAAACAGTACTGCTTTCACATTTTTTATTAACCTTTGACTTCTTTTAGAATGTGAGCTTTCAAGTTGCAGTTAGTCCACTTAAGCCGCCTTTTACAACAGAAAAAAAATGAAAGTAACTGTATTTATGAGCAAGTTTGAATTTCCTTTCTTAAGTAAAAACGTTAATTATGAAATGTTTTAATTTGCTAATTGGTTTTAGATATGTGATTCAGACATTTATGTTAGTTGTGTGCTGTTTCATTTTGTAACACCCGAGAAAGTATTTTTTACAGTTTGAAAACTTGAGTATTTTAACTTGGTTAAATGTATTGCTTCTCTGGATCTTCTTTTCTTTGGTTTATTGCTTTGGCTATTTTTTCAGCACATTCCTAGGTGCTGCAGTTATCTCTAGCAATTCAAAGGAACAATTCACAAATTAATTCAGTGACAATGAGCAAAAGAGAAATCAACATCTAACACGTTTGTAGTCAAATATATGACAAATTTAAAAGTTCACATATTCAGGAAGCACACATTAATATGCAGACAATGTCACCCTATAGCTTGTAAACTATAACACCCTTATGCAAAATTAAAAACACTGGTTATACGTTATCTGTGGCTCCAGATATTTTCCTTGGTATTTATGTTAAAAGTTAAAGATAACCTAATTAAACCGTTACATAGTTTTAAAAATAACTAACAACAGGAAACATTCCTAGTGTAAAGCAACAATCTACATTGGCCATTATAAGCAAATAAGGCATCACCTGAAACTGTGTTAGACTTACATACTTAAAATGTATGCTCTGCAAACAAACAGAAAATTATCAGGGATCTACTGCTCCTATATTGAAATATTACAGGTAGGTCGATACACTCAGATGAAGGCCTTATTGTTCACTCAGACTACCTTAAATTAGACAGTGCAGTGGTAGCCATCCATAACCTACCTTAATATAACTGAAGCTTGATGTCAAATGTCATCCATAAACCAATGTATTACTACAGTTAACGCTATGTCTACCATACTGATGGCATTATTCAGCATGGTTATATCCATTCATGTTCTACTCTTGGTATCATGGAAATTTATGCCATGCATAGTGCATTGTGAGTACACTTAGCTTATGCCTTCCATGCACAGTTCTGCAGTTAAAACCATGGATTAATTCCCTGAATAGGGCAATATATATTATTATAGTCTGGTGCCATCCACAGCCCATTGTGAGTCATACCTCTTAACCTCTAGAAGCAACTATTTTGAGAACTAAATGTATTTTGCACACACACACAGACACACACACACACACACACACACACACACACACACACACACACACACACACACACACTGTCTCTCTTACTGCTAAAAAGTAGCAAAGGGCATCTCCTCCAGCTATTGCTTAAAATGCAGTAAAACATCTCCCAACTGTTGTTTAAAAAATGTAGTAAAAGATATCTTGGAGTGCTTCCCCTGAGTGCTGCTTAAAAATACAGTGAAAGGTATCTTTCAGTCTTATCAAAAGACCCACAGTGTCCTGTGATGTAGAGAACACTTGCAGAAATCCATAGTGCATAACTTGGAGGAAAGTGTTAACAGTACCTGTGTGCACTCAGCTGGGCAAGAGTCTTACAGTATTACAGGCACTGGTATACTCAGGGAGGCACACACCTTTGTAAAAACATATTTTATTGCAGAAACGTTTTAGTACTTTATAATAAAAAAAACACATCCTGCCAATTAGCTTTACATCTCAAAAAACTATGTTTTCCTTTTTAAGTTTAATTTCTATTTAATATGGCATTATGAAGAGTCTATGTGAAAAGATCAAGAGAATAACCTCCAGGAGATGCTTTTTTATGACATTAAAGTTGTTTTTTATGCTTTGCAGTTAAGGCTGAATACCTGATTTTCTGTCAATAATTCCAATAAAATAATTACTCTTTAAATGATATTGTTTAATTATCTTATAAATTTTGACTAGCTAGGACCAAGAGATAGATTAAGGTAGGTGCTTTTGGTGCTGAAACTCCAGATGCATACTCTGAAATCCGCCTTTGCTCACCTTTCCCAGATTGACCCAGGATCTGTAACACATAATCATAAATGTGGGTAGTAAGCAATGAGAAAATTAGTTTGCAGTCTATCAGCTATAAGAAATTAATTTGGTTTAATTAAAAGAGGGGTTATGCTTTATTACTACTTCTATTTAGAGCTATGTTAATTTCTTGAGGTTAGAAGTCACACATATCTGGGCAGAAGCTCAAGTTTATTTACATTTGTCCTAATTTGCCCTTCAAATTCTACTAGGCTTGCTGAAGAAGGAAGTGGTCAGCTTACATCAGATCATCAGATTTCAAACCTTTTAAATTTTGAGTTCCAAGTTAGCTTCATGCCATTAAAAACTAAAATCCTATAGATGTAACCATCACAGCTCAATCACAAAGAGTGGGGTAATTTACATATTTATTTTACCTTAACTATTCCATACTAATGTGTCATGGCTAAAAGTAAAATTTCAGTTTTTAAACTTTTCATAGATGACAACTTGACTGTGCATGCCCTGCCACTGGACCATCCCAGGATTTCATTGTTAGTTTTTATTCTTTTGATAACCAATTAAATTAATTGTCCACAGACACACATACACACACACACACACACACACACACACACACACACACACACACACACACACACTTTCTCTCTCACACAGAAACAAATGGTTTAAATTACACACACATACACACTCAAGCACACACACGCTTACCTTGTTTCTCAACCGAACAGCCCACATGTGCACACACGCATTTATCTTCTCTCTTGACCAGAATTGCTAACTTAAATTCCACATGTGAGCAGTACTTACATCCACGTTGGCGTGCTTGCATGCGAAATGTGATGCACGCATGGTCCTCTTTAAAGCAGAAGGCGCTTAGACTGCAAAGAGAATGTTTTTTTTTTTTAAATTGTTGAAGCCTCCTGGTCAATGCTGCAATTGTGGGAAGGCGCTCGTTCTCCCCCTCATCCTATGGTTCCATCACAAGACTACGGAAGTTGGGGGAGGGTGCAAATGGCAGAGTACAGACGGGACGGTCTCCGAGACAGGGTGCCAAGAAGAGTGGAAATGAGCTGAAAAAAAAGAATTAAATAAATAAATGAAAAAAAAAAATAAGATAAATAAATAAAGATTGTGCCCTTTATGAGGCTGGCCTGTATGCTCCCTAAGGCAGTTGCCTAGTTTGCCTATGCCTAAGGCCGGCCGTGACTGTGGCTTTTTTCCATTCATGAGGCACGAAGCCTGTTTGGAAGCTGCAGTTAAATAGTAATTCCAGAGGCCCTGACAGGTCATGTTTCATGCTATTTAGAAGGTATCCTGGGATATTGTCTGGGCCCATTGATGCAGTGTTCTTGGTCTTAGAAAGAGCATTACGGACCTGTTCCCTAGTGATAGTAGGGGGACATATTTGATGGTATTTCCTGAGGGAAGGTTGAGGGGGAGAGAGGAGTAAAGTTGGAGCTGAATTTATTAGCCAGGAGGTTTGCTATATCTTCTGTCTCAGTATAGATGGCTCAATTTACAATGAGCTCTGCACACAACTGTGTATTGCCTTTGAGGCTGCGGACATAGCTAAAGAATGGCTTGTGGTTGTCCTTGGCCTGGGAGCCCAAACTTACCCCAAATTTAGCTTTGATAGACTTTATATGTCCTCTGAGTTGTTTGTTTAGTTTGATGAGAGTGCTTTTATCCTGCTGGGTGCTGCACCTCCTAATTTTTGCCATGATTTTCCTCATTCTTTTATACAGCCTATTGATGTTGTGATTCCACCAGACTGGCTTGTTTTTTGAGTTAGCTCTGTATTCTTCCTGGTAGGTACAGTTGCCTCTATGTAGCTATTAACATGCTTGTACAGGGTTTCTGTGAACAGTTCTACACAGGCAGAAGTGTTCTCAGGGCTTATGGGGGCTTGAAATTTTGCCAGGGTATCACTTAATAGCAGTTAAACATGGCTGGCATCTTCAAGAAAGTCACCAAGGCCCTGGATGAGGAAATGACAGTGCATACCACCTATCTTGACATAGTCAAGGCATTTGACACAGCCCCCCACTCAGGTATTATAAGGTTGTGTGTTCTGTGCTGGGTCCCTTACTGTTTGGAATTTATTTCTCAGAAGTCCAAGCAAACTTGGATGGCCTGTGGCTGACAAAGTTCGCTGACAATTGCAAACTTGATGCAATCATTGAGTCCCCCAGTGATGTTAATATACTGAAGACAGGGTTAACACAGACAAATGATTGGGGCCACAGCCAAGGATCAAAGCTAAATGCAAAAACAAAAAATGTATTATTATTCCCTTTGGGAAAGCAGACATCCCTGCTAATTGCATTATAGACAGCATCTCCTAAGTGTAGAACCAGTGGTACATGAGCTGAGTACTCAGGTTGACAGCAACCTAAACTTTGACCACCACTTATCCACAGTAATAAGGAAATCCTTCTAAGTGGCACATCTTATTAGTAAAGGCATTGCATCTAGATCTATGGATGTTATAATTCCATTATACTTGGCCCACATCAGACAAGTTATTGAGTACAATGCTCCCTTGTGCATGTACCTAACCAGACACCTGTAACAAGTGGAGAAACCACAGAAGTTTCTCAACAGCAAATTACAGCGTACACAAAACAAGTCTTACACAAAAGGACTGAAAGCCCTATCACTGTATTCTGTCTCCTACAGGTTGCTAAGAGGTGACCTATGCCTGGCATACAGAGCAGTCTCTGACCCAACCCTGATGGAAATGCTACATATTTGTAAATCAAACTGCACGAGAATCACTCGCTCCAGGGATCTTAACCTAGCCTCTGACATGAATAGGTCATGCTGAAGTGATAGTTACATCTCCCAGAGACTGCCACTTCTCTGGAACAAGCTTCCAGCTCACGTGAAACAGAACCCCTCATTGACCCTCTTCAAGTGCATCCTATATAAATGGATGGGTGACTGCAAATTCACTCCTGGGGTGATGCACATGCCCCTGCTGGACAGAGGAAGTCAGTCTATACACACTGAGCAGAGTGGATGAGAGTTGTTGACCACAGCTATTAGCTGAGATATATAAGTATCCTGTTTTTTTTCGATTATTTATACAGATTATCGTTTCTAACAATTAATATATAGCACTTTTATTGCCTGCTTTTTAGTTTTTGAGTGTATTTTATTGCTATTAACTAATCTGCACAAGTAACTGATTTGTTTGCAGTTAAAAGCATTCTGTATCTTTACAAATCTTTATCTGTTTAAAAACTTTCATTTGTGGCTTTCTCTAGTGCTTACTGTATACTTGGTGGCTTTGCAGTTGCCCGCCCCTACTGTAAATTTGATCAGGGACACTCCTCCCAGTCTAGTGTCATTAACTCATTCTACCTAATACAGAGAGAACATTGGATAAGGCCTTCTGTTTCTCCTTTTTCCCTTTCAAAAAAAAAAAAAAACATTTTTTTGCCTGAATCTCCTTGTGTTCTGACTGTGCTTCTCAAACATTTTGGAAATATAGAGTATATTTCAGAGCATTTATTATAACTGTAATTGCCTTAATATTGCTACAACTCAAGTGCTCTAGGTTGCACTGCATCTGAAGTGTTTGTGTGTTTTAGCTGCTTTTCTGTATATATAGACTTCTCTGTTTCTTTAACTAAATAAGCTCTGCAAAGTTGTTTTATTGCATTCCTGCCTGTATTTCTGAGTTTTTTTGCACTTTTAAAGTTTGTTTTTGCTTAGTTTAACTGGTAGGCTACACACTCAAGTGTGCTAGCCGAATTAAAGCATTTACTGTGTTTCTGTACCTAATTTCTGCTACTTTGTAAAATAAAAAAAATATATATATATATCCTTGTTTCCCGCCTTTACTGAACTAGAATAGTCCAGTCTTCAGGTATTGCTGATCTCTGGGCTGTGTCATAGTTCCTGTGTTGCCCATATCCTTATTTGGATAGGAGGAAGCTTCTTTGTTCACCAGTGAGAGTGGGGAGCTCTGAGCAGCCTATCTGTCCCTTGAGGAGTGGTTCCAGCCCAGTGACTTGTAGCTTATTGGCCGTTTTGGGTCATTTCCTATCTCTTTCTAACCCCCTGCTTTAAACCCAGCTTTAGCGAGCTTTTGCGCTTGTAATTTAAAGTTTGTCCTGTTTGTTTCATTTACCTGTTGAGGCTACACACTCAAGTGCGCTAGCCTGTGTCTATTGGCCGTTTTTGGCCAATTTCTAGCTCTTTCAAGTCCCCCTGTATAAAACCCGCTTTGGCACAGTTTTGCTTTAAACTGTTTAAAGTTGTTTTGCACCTGCACTACACACTCAAGTCGCTAGCTCTGTCTCTTTTTGCCGTTTTTTTGGCCAATTTCTCTTCAAGTCCCCTGTATAAAACACGCTTTGGCAGTTTTTTTTACTTTTATCTTAAACTGCAAGGCTACACACTCAAGTGCGCTCGCCTCTGTCTATTGGCCGTTTTTGGCCAATTTCTAGCTCTTTCAAGTCCCCCTGTATAAAACCCGCTTTGGCACAGTTTTTGCGCTTGTTATCTAAACTGCAAGTATTTCTGCTTCTTGAACTGTTTTAAACTGTTTAAAGTTGTTTTTGCACCTGCACTTTTAAAGTTTGTCCTGTTTGTTTCATTTACCTGTTGAGGCTACACACTCAAGTGCGCTAGCCTGTGTTACATATTTATTGCATTTTCCTGCTGTTTGTTGCAAAAAGAAAAAAAAAAAAATGATCCTTGTTTCCTGCCTTTCCTGACCTAGAGTAGTCCAAATACAGGCTTTGCTGTATTCTGAACTTTTGGAAAGTTCCTGTGTTGCCCATTTCCTTTCTTGGATAAAGGGAGGCTTCTTTGTTCACCAGTGGCAGTGGGGAGCTTAGAGCAGCCTATCTATCCCTGGAGGAGTGTTCCCAGCACAAGAATCTGATAGTCTATTGGCCGTTTTGGGCCAATTTCTAGCTCTTTCAAGTCCCCCTGTATAAAACCCGCTTTGGCGTGGTTTTTGCGCTTGTTACTACTCAGCCAAGCTCCTCATGGTCCTGCAGAGTGGTGCTAGCAGCAGAGAGGCTAAAAGAGCAACTGCTAACCTGATAAAAGTGTTTTTTTCCTGCTACTACCTGGGCGACTGTCCAATCTAGCTAAACTGCAAGTATTTCTGCTTCTTGAACTGTTTTAAACTGTTTAAAGTTGTTTTTGCACCTGCACTTTTAAAGTTTGTCCTGTTTGTTGCATATACCTGTTGAGGCTACACACTCAAGTGTGCTAGCCTGTGTTACATATTTATTGCATTTTCCTGCTGTTTGGTGCAAAAAAGAAAAAAAAAACAAAAAAATTATCCTTGTTTCCCATCTTTTCTGACCTAGAGTAGTCCAAATACAGGCTTTGCTGTATTCTGGACTTTTGGAAAGTTCCTGTGTTGCCCATTTCCTTTCTTGGATAAAGGGAGGCTTCTTTGTTCACCAGTGGCAGTGGGGAGCTCAGAGCAGCCTATCTATCCCTGGAGGAGTGTTCCCAGCACAAGAATCTGGTAGTCTATTGGCCGTTTTTGGCCAATTTCTAGCTCTTTCAAGTCCCCCTGTATAAAACCCGCTTTGGCGCAGTTTTTGCGCTTGTTACTACTCAGCCAAGCTCCTTGTGGTCCTGCAGAGTGGTGCTAGCAGCAGAGAGGCTAAAAGAGTGACTGCTAACCTGATAAAGGTGTTTTTTTTCCTGCTACTACCTGGGTGACTGTCCGATCTAGCTAAACTGCAAGTATTTCTGCTTCTTGAACTGTTTTAAACTGTTTAAAGTTGTTTTTGCACCTGCACTTTTAAAGTTTGTCCTGTTTGTTGCATTTACCTGTTGAGGCTACACACTCAAGTGTGCTAGCCTGTGTTACATATTTATTGCATTTTCCTGCTGTTTGTTGCAAAAAGAAAAAAAAATTATCCTTGTTTCCCGTCTTTCCTGACCTAGAGTAGTCCAAATACAGGCTTTGCTGTATTCTGGACTTTTGGAAAGTTCCTGTGTTGCCCATTTCCTTTCTTGGATAAAGGGAGGCTTCTTTGTTCACCAGTGGCAGTGGGGAGATTAGAGCAGCCTATCTCTCCCTGGAGGAGTGTTCCCAGCACAAGAATCTGGTAGTCTATTGACCGCTTTGGGCCAATTTCTAGCCCTTTCAAGTCCCCCTGTATAAAACCCACTTTGGTGTGGCTTTGTGCGATTTTGCGCATAGCGCAGCATCGAGCAGCTCCGCTTAATTGGTTTTAAACCATTCTCGGCTCCACAAAGTCTGCTCTTCACTTTTTCCCTTAGAACTCATCTAGTTCTCATAATAAACACCCTATTCCTACTCTAAAGCCTGGCACTTGCTCACTAAAGCAATTATATAAGTGAGCACTAAAAAATGAAAAGCACTACACCCTCACAAACTCCCCTTGAGTACCTTGTTTTCCATTGGCCCTTTTTTTCAATTATAAAGGAATTCCCAATACTACTCTAGCATGTTCAAAGGTCAGTTGTTAATCTCCTCTCCGGTCCAGCTGGTGAATCTGGGAATCTTGAGGCAATGTTACAACTGCCTCGTGACACAGACAACCCTCTCCTCCTCCCAACAAATTCCAACACATGTGAGAGATGCAACCATATAGCCAAACTGGAGGCTAAGCTCTCTCAACTCAGTACTGCCGTAACCAGTCAGGAGGAGACGGAAACCACACTCACTACAATTCCAGTCTCACACAGACCTACCACGACAGCAAACCAAAGACATAAACACACAAAAACATACTCGGAGGCTCTAAATAAAAATCTGCCTAAGCAGCAGAGACCTCCAAAGCAGACACCCAAGCAACCGCTACCCCAAAACAAACATGTGCAACACATAGCTCACAAAGCCAGTGTGCTGAACAGTCACAGCCCTTAAGGCTAAACAACACACCTGATACATTTGTAATAGGTGACTCTATCATCAGGCACACTGACGTCCCGCTCACGAGGCTGAACAAGGAGAAGGTCACGGTGAGCTGCCTGTCGGGCGCTAGGATCCACCACATAACACAAGCACTCAGGTCACTCCAAGGCAAGTACAAATATGACTCAGTCATTGTCCATGCTGGTGTGAATGACCTGAGATGCACCTCCCTGGACTACATGAAAAGAGACATAGAGGAGCTCTCTGAGCATGTAGCCCAGGCCGGTATGACCCTGACCTTGAGTAGCATCTTACCCTCACCAAGAATGATGCCACAATATGAAGACAAGATGATCAATTTCAACAACTGGCTTAAGTATTGGTGTCATTCAAAGGGGATGCAATGCCTGTCAGCCTGGGATGACATGGTCGACAACCCACGATGCTTCGCTAGGGACTGCTTGCACCTGTCATCCCTGGGCTTTCGGATATTGGCAAAGGCTCTTGCCACCCCCATAGTGCCTTTTTTAGGCAAGGCTCAAAAGATGAACCCACCTCCATAGGTATCACAAGGGATAAGAAACTAAGAGTAATGCTACTCAACGCCAGAAGTCTAAACCTCAAGATGCACGCACTCGAAACTCTCCTTAGCATGGAGAACATCGATATCTGTGCAATAACAGAAACCTGGTTCAAGGCTCCCGAGGCACCCCAGCATGACCAGATTATACCTCATACCATGCTTTTTGGCCCCAAAAGGCAACAAAAGGAGGGGGAGTATCAATATTCGTCAAAGATACCCACACCTCCAGGTTGGTGGCACAGCACAAAGCATCAGAGACTATCCATGTGCAACTAACAGTGGGTAAAACTGCCTTCCAGTTTATAGCCTGCTACAGACCACCCTCCCAAACCCAGGAACCCCACTCGGCCTTCCTGAGAACACTGGAAAATATGAAGGTCTCTCCAAACACCATTATATTGGGCGACTTCAACTACCCAAACATAGACTGGGAGCATTATTCTAGCTCCAACACCCTAGCCCAAAGGTTCCTAGAATTTATAAACTCAAATGCTATGGAACAACTTGTTACCACTCCCACAAGAGGGGAAAACATACTGGACCTGATCATCACCAACATGGGGGCTCTATGCTCCAGACCAGTAGTGTATCCCTCACTGGTAAGATCAGACCATAAACTAATCTCACTGGATATTCACATCCTGACCCCACCCCCTGCCCAGAAAACCACAGTGAAAAACTTCTCTAAAGCAAATTTCACACTCCTCAAAACCGAGGTAGAATCCTTCAAAGCCCCCGGGCCTGTGGAAAATAAGGCCCAGAGCGCAGAATCCTTTATAAACGCATTCTATGAACACCTTCAAGAATGCATGGATCATGCAATCCCAAATAAAACCAAGATCCAATCCTCCAAAGGCAGGTGTCCTGTCTGGTGGATCCCAGTCATAAACAAACTATACAATAGAAGGAGGAAGCTACTACATGATAGAGCAAAATCCCAAAAAGGGAAGGCATCTCTGATCAGTATTAGCAAAAAACTACTGGCACTCATAAAATCGTCTAAGGCCATCTTCGAGAGAAAAATTGCACAGGACACTAAGGATAATCACAAGGCTTTCTTTAGTTATGTTAGGTACCTGGGTGGGAATTCACAGATATGCTCAGAATTAGTCCAAAATGAGAAAAAATACACCGAACCCACAGACATTGCCAACATCCCAGCTGACAGGTTCAGCGCAAACTTCTCCCACCAAAAGGGCAAATATCTATCCCAGCAGAGTGCTGCCCCCCTGACATCTCAGATGCTCAGGTAAGAGCCGCCCTCTCCAAAGTAAAAAACACAGCATCAATGGGACCAGACGGTGTCCCGGGCGGCGTCCTACATGAACTCCAAGAAGAGCTAAATCCAAACATAAAACTACTGTTCAATCTCAGCCTTACTACAGCATATGTACCCAAAGAGTGGCGCACAGCAACAGTGGTCCCTCTCCACAAAGGTGGCGCCTCAACGGATCCTGGAAACTATCGCCCCATAAGCCTGACTAGCTTGGTCTGCAAAGCTATGGAAAGGATCATCATGGACCTCATAAGCAAAGATACTGGGGACCTACAGACACTGGATCCTACCCAGTTCGGCTTTGTTAAGGGCAGATCCTGCCTCTTAAACCTGGTTGATTTCTTTGAAACAGTCACCAAGGCCATTGATGAGGGGAAGGTGGTCCACACAGCCTACCTGGACCTCGCGAAAGCCTTTGATACAATACCCCACTCGGGCATTATAGATAAGCTCACCAGCTTAAATATAAACCCCTATGTCACTAGATGGGTTGCAAACTGGGTCAAGGACAGAACCCACATGGTTAGAATTGCTGGAGCCATGTCAGACTCCAAACCAGTTACAAGTGGCGTCCCACAAGGCTCAGTCCTGGGACCTCTCTTGATCGGTATATATTTCTCGGAGGTACAGGCCAACACGGAAGGACTGTGGCTGACCAAGTTCGCAGATGACTGCAAACTAGGCGCCATAATCGACTCTCCAGCCAACACAAGCATCCTCTAAAAGGGCCTCATCGAAACAGACAACTGATGCCAGAGCCATGGCCTTAAGCTAAACGCCAAAAAGTGTATAGCCATCCCCTTTGGCAAAAACAAAGTGCCCACAAATTACCACATAGGTGGTAATCCATTAAATATGGAAGAAGTAATTAGGGACCTGGGGCCCAAGTTGATAGCAACCTCTCATTTGAAAACCACGTGGCCAAAGTGGTTAGAAAAACATTTTATATAGCCCACCTAATCATGAAGGGATTCACATCTAGATCGTGGGAGGTCATCGTGCCTCTTTACTCATCCCTCATCAGGCCCATAATTGAGTACAATGCCCCTTTTGGGATGTACCTTACCAGACACCTGCAGCAACTGGAAAGACCCCAAAGGTACCTCACCAAGAGGATCAAAGGGCTCAAACAGATGCCATATGCTGCTCGGTTAAAGAAACTCCAGTTCTACTCAGTGGCATACCGGCTGCTCAGAGGCAATCTGTGCCTGACATATAAAGCCATGTCCAACCCGGAATTAATGGACATGCTGCACCTCAGAAAATCCAAATCCCATTGAGCTACGCGCTTGAGAGACTTGAACCTCAGCACTGAAATAAATAGGACATGCTGGAGGGACAGATTCATAACCCAGAGGCTCCCTTCACTCTGGAATAAAATCCCAGTCCAGGTTAGGCAGAGTCCCTCATTGACTCTCTTCAAGAGGAAACTTGATGAGTAGATGGGAGATCGTAGGTTTACCCCGGGTATCACTTCTGTGTCACTGTTAGACAGAGGCACAGTATACTAACCTCGAAAAAGGGCATAGCAAAATTCATTTAATATGGGTGTCGAAAGCCAAACACACTCTGGCTAGGCTTATAAATGCCCTAGGGCAGATAGCCTAGTATGAACCTATGAACCTATGAAGCTATTATCAACTGCCACAGACCCTTACCTCTGCAAACTTCACTCACCTAACCACAGACAACTGGGACAACTCAGGTAAATATGGCTTGGCTTGTAAGTGCTCTAGGGCTATTAACCTAGTAACCTTAAGTGAACCTATCAGCTTATCAGCAGTTAATAAAAGGGTGTGTCTGTGCTCACATTACCTTCCTTCTTTAGAATGCTGCCTTCTTAGTTACTCTTTAAAGAATAGAGATATTTTGGTAACTGAGGCTACATAGACTTTAATAACACAGAGCTAAAAATACTAAAATATCTGCATTCAGTCATGAGATGTACATGACAAATATATATATATATAACCATTTGATTGATTGTACAGTCAAAAATAGTAAAATAACAAAATTAATGATTTTTGCAGAGGGCAAGCCATGTTGCATGAACAGCCCTTGCTACTCATATATATCAACTCCAAGATCTCACAACAGTGAGGTAAAGAGAAAACCCCATGCTCTTCTCCTGATTCCACTTGTCTAGCAATCTCACACAAAAAAAAAATATCACTGACTGTTTGGGACTGTTTGGAGAAATAGGTGTTGAACAAAATATTCAGCTGTTCACATTCCATTGGATAGTACATTCAACAGAACATACTGCAACCATATGGGGTTCTGAATGGAGAGATGAAGTCAGCAAGCAAGGAGTAGCATTGCTGAAATTAAATTAATCTTCAAGTCTTGGTGAGTACCTTCACAAGGTGGACCCTGTTTTCACAAAATCTCACTATGATGACACTGATATATATACTATATTTATGTAGCATATATCATGGATAGAAGTAGGTTAAAAATTAAAAAAAATAGCTGGGTGACCAAGACCCAGGATAGAAAAGTGCCCAATCCTGGTAAGTAAACTGGTGCCAGGACTAGAAAAGATGACAGTGTAGAATCCTCAAAATATGGAAACATTCCTATAATGGGGCCAGGTCAGGCCCAGGGAGAGGATGGGCCCAGTGTTATATAAGGAAGTAGTAGTCCACAAAAATCACAAAAACTGATAGGCCAAAGAAGAGCCATAAAGATGATAAAGTGGACTGTTGAGGATATGAAATAAATTATGTATTGTTACTATTATGCAAAAGGCCCAGAATTTCCAGACACGAGATATACAAAATAATTAAGAGAGAAATTAGAGGAAAGGAAAATACTTCCACAAGAAAAAACTGTAAAAAGCTTCAAATTAAAATTTGTATTCATTAATACAACAGATTTGTGAAAAACGGTATATAGATCAAGAAACTTTGATCTGTTTGGAAAAAGAAGCATCTGAGAAAGTGCAAAAATATAAACAACTAAACCTAGATATTTTTGAAAAGTATAAAAAGAAATATGGACATGGGAAAGAAAGAGAGATTTTTATATGGTGCAATATTTATGCAAAGGGGAAAGCCAAATTAATTAATATAAAGAAGGCAGCCCCAAAGATATTCAAAGAGAAATACAGGCAAAGGCATCCAGATATGGAAAATTTCACAATAAAAAAATAATATCACAAAGAGGGAATGTAGAAAAGAAGATTAAGAAGTTAAAAAATAGAAGTGGAAGTTAGGGAGTGCCTGCGAAGTGAAGGATTTGGTGCAGAAAGTCTAACACAGGTGACATCACAGTATGATGGAGCGAGTCACCAAAGTAAGGAGAAGCAGGAAGATCTTGAGACATCTGAAGAAGAAATGCGGACATGGGAAAGAAAAAGAGATTTAATGTGGTGTAATATTTATGAAAAAGAGAAAGCAAAACTAACCAATACAAAAAGAGCAGCACCAAAGATATTTGAAGAGAAATATAGGCAAAGGAATCTGGACTTGGATAACTTTATAATACAAAAAATAAGAAGACAAAGAGGAAAAGTAGAAAAGGAGATTAGCAATGGAGAAGTTAAAGAAATAGAAACTGAGGTTATGGAGTACCTGAGAAGTGAAGGATTCATTGTGGAAAATTTAATTCAAAAAGCACCACAACAAGATAGAGCAATGGATATCCAAATTAAGGGGAACCCAGTGGAATGGGAAACAATTGGTCAGGTGCCATATGAAGATATTTTTGAGCCTTCCACAGGAAACTGGTATAAATGTTCATCTGAAGCTGGACAGCAAGGGAAGGAACAAGAATCTGTGGAAACTCTGATGCAGTCAATGTTGAGGAGTGATAGGGTAGTGAGTTCCCATATTACAGAGCAATGGATGACACAGGATGAAATTGAAGAGAATGTGCTACAGGAAGATGCTATAGAACTTTCTAAAGAATGTCCACAGGAAATGGAAAACAAAAAATGGGCCCTTAATTTAGAAGAAAATGACCTAAGGAAGTGTTGCTTGATTTAATAGACATAGACATGTTAAGATCAATGAAAGAAATAGACTGTAGAAGGTCAATAAAACTCAAAAAGTCAAAAGTTTGATAAAACAAATGAACACAGTAATTAGGACTGTCCATAGACATCCATGCGATATAAAAGAAGTAAACAGGATATATTACTGTGCAGCTAAATTAGTAACTGATAAACTTCTACCATAAGAACACAAGGTAGTGAGGGAAAGGAAGGAGAGAAATCAAATACCATCATGGAAGTATCGAATAGAGAAAACTATAAAAGGAATACTTTAGAAGACTTAAATTAATCTTAAAAAACAGCATTCCATCTAGGAACAAAATCCAAGATATAAACCAACTTGCTCTTCCTATCCTAACTTACAGTTTTAGAGTGATTGCCTGGATTCAAAACATGTTGGATAGATTAGGCAGAAAAACAAGAAGGATGCTTCATGCTCACCAAATGATTTATAAAAATAACTGCATACCAAGATTATATATTCCCTGTTCCAAAGGAGGGATGAGCCTCCTTGAAATTGATTACATGTATAGATCTGCAGTCATGAGACTCCACACATATCTGCTGACCTCACAAGACCCAAATGTAATGAAAGTTTTGAAGCATGAGGAGAATAAATCTAAGATGACTTCCCTGCTTAGTCTAGCAGAAGCACATTTGGTGTCAAGCAGGAATGGAAATCAAACCAGAAGGAGATAAAAATCAGGCAGCAAGTGAATGTGCCAAAAAACAAAAGGAAGAATGTAAGGTGAAGGACCAGATGAGAAGGCAAGAAATGTGGAAAATGCATAAATATAGTTGCAAGTATAGAAAACTGGAGGAACCTCATGTTGATCAGGAATGAACACAGGAATGGTTAAGGAGATGCAAATTCAAACCAAGATATGAAAGGTTAATACTGGCAGCCCAAGATAATGGGCTGCATACACATTAGTTTACAAAGTCCATTGAACATGTGGGAGAAACAGACAAATGTAGGTTTTGTAAAACCGAATTGGAAACAGTCGCACACCTTGTTGCTGGTTGTTGCATACTAATGGCAGAAGGACTGTACACTGAAAGGTATAATAATGTGGCAAGATTGTTGCACTGGGGATTGTGCAAACATTATAGTATTGAAGTGGCTGAAAAACACTGGAAACGAACCACAAAGCATCATAGAAAATTATGAAGTTTTATATCGCATGGGATCATCCATTACCAACAGTTCAAAAGACAGATGCTAGAAAACCGGATATAGTGGTCCAAGAAAAGAAGACAAAAGTAGTATTGATCATTGAAATTGTCACACCCAGTGACTGCAGTGTCCTGCGTACAGAGAGATGCAAAGTCATAAAATACCTTGATCTGCAGGCAGAAATGAGAGCAATGTGGAAGAAAGATGCCCAGACAGTTACAACAGTAGTAGGAGCAAAGGGTCTTATAAAAAATAATCTACAATCATATTTAGATATGTTACCAATACATGTAACCCCACATGAATTGCAGAAGGAGTCATTACTGGGCACATTACGGGTGCTGCGAGGAGCACTTTTGTCTGACATCAATGACTGAAGTAATACAAATTTCATGAACTTTAATCATACTTTGACTAAGGAATGGGGTCCATCACATCATGGTATTAGAAACCCAAAAGACATGGAGAAATTAATAAAGAGAGCAACCATATACTGTACATATGCATATTATCAAGTGTTAAGAAAGCCAAATGTCATATGGTTGAGACCGTATTATCAACTTTCCAAAAACTCTAAGTGGTTTTACTGAGAATGCTGTACAGTGGGGATCAGGAAATTTGTCCTTTTCCCCACTGTAGTGCAATGTTGCAGTTGGTATATATAATTTGCAGGGGTGTCGGGGTGCAGGAGGGATCACCTTCCTGCAAAATACACAGATTGTGTTGTTTCTGCACTATTTGAATTTTTGAAAAGTTGATGATATGATTTGTCACTCGATTTTTGGAACACTTAATCTGATATAAATCCACATATACACATGCACATATATATGCATATTCATATGGACATTTGTGACCTTGGGTTTTTTAGGTGTGAATTGACACAGATATGAAAGTGCTATGTCTAAATGACTAGAGTAGCACTACGCATGCTAGGATCTCTTTCTTCAGGTTCCTATAATCATGCACCTTAGTGCGTTCTAGGCACACTTCACATTAGCAATGTGATCATCCTTTCCTCTAGCCCTTCATTATGCAATCTGCAAGATTAATTACAAACTAGTTTTAGCCTTTTATGTGACTGGCCTGGGAATCATTAGTAGCTGAAAATCCACCAATGTAGTATTTGTGACAAAAAAAAAATATCCAGTACACTTTCCCTTAAAAATAATGTAAACCCACCCCCACAGGACTCTAATACCCACAGCTTCATCAACAAAAATCTTTGACTGTTATTCTAAATCCACAGCTCTTACATTTTCTCCATATAGAGCAAGCTGTAGCTAAGATACTGAAATAACTTAAATCTGCCTAAATGTTCAAAGATTTATTAACATTTGAAGCTTGGAAAGCTTTAGGAATTAATATGTTTATTCCTAAACTTGAATACAACCTCCCTATGCTGGCTGTCAATTTCTCTTGTAACATTTCAGCATTGTAACCTGCAGTCATAAAATATATAATTTCATTACACAATTCAGTATTAGGAAACACCAGTACTTTATTCTGAAAAAAAAAACATCAGTTTGTTGCAAATCACTGCAAAGAACATACTCCATCTTAACTCACTCACTTCTAAGTGTTCTTTAATAAATAAATACTTCTCCACCACTTCAAAGCTACATACCAAGGAATCAGTATACCCATTTAGATCTTCTACTAATAATACCATCTTACTGTCATGTCCACCTTTCAAAAACATCTTCAGTGAGAAATATTCTTTGGCATCATAATGTAACTATCTCTGGGATGCAGGCTAATAGTATATCTCCTGGATTCCACTTCTCTAATGAAATTAATTTTCAAAACTTTACCTTTTACAAAATGCTGACAGAATGTTACTAGGATCACATAATCTTACTAATAAACAAACTTTCTTGGTTTTACTGCTAGCATTTTGTATGAGATTGCATTGCAACATGGTAAAAGAATTTGCCCTTACCCCACTGCTGTGGAATCTCAGAGCTGGAATATATAATTAGCAGGAGGTGGAGGGATGTGAGATGGTGCTTGCCCCTCAAAAAATTTAGTTTTTCTAGATTTTGATTATTTTAGATTCACTTTAAAATGCTGCTCTTTTGAGTATTTGATATTTCATGAGACAACATATCTATGTGTGTGTGTGCATGAGTGTGTGCGTGAGTGTGTGCGTGCGCGTGTGTGTGTGTGTGTGTGTGTGTGTGTGTGTGTGTGTGTGTGTGTGTGTGTGTGTGTGTGTATGTTTGTATACATACACATATATGTGTGTGTGTGTGTGTGTGTGTGTGTGTGTGTGTGTGTGTGTGTGTGTGTGTGTGTATGTATATATTATATATATGTATATAAAATGGATATAAAAAGTGTACACATCCCTGTTAAAATGCCAGGTTTTTGTGATATAAAAAAATTAGACCACAATAAATTATTTTAAAACTTTTCCCACCGTTAATGTGACCTATAACCTGTACAATTTTTTTTATTTATTTTTATTTATTTTACATTTGTTGACCGGGATAGTTCTACAGAATATATGTCCATTTTCAGCGGAGGCCCGGGGAGAAAAGCTCCAAACATGACAATAT
>NC_056741.1:635048753-635053753 GCF_019279795.1 Protopterus annectens | reverse complement strand
ATGGGAGATCGTAGGTTTACCCCGGGTATCACTTCTGTGTCACTGCTAGACAGAGGCACAATATACTAACCTCGAAAAAGGGCATAGCAAAATTCATTTAATATGGGTGGCGAAAGCCAAACACACTCTGGCTAGGCTTATAAATGCCCTAGGGCAGATAGCCTAGTATGAACCTATGAACCTATGAACCTATGAACCTATTATCAACTGCCACAGACCCTTACCTCTGCAAACTTCACTCACCTAACCACAGACAACTGGGACAACTCAGGTAAATATGGCTTGGCTTGTAAGTGCTCTAGGGCTATAAGCCTAGTAACCTTAAATGAACCTATCAGCTTATCAGCAGTTAATAAAAGGGTGTGTCTGTGCTCACATTACCTTCCTTCTTTAGAATGCTGCCTTCTTAGTTACTCTTTAAAAAATAGAGATATTTTGGTAACTGAGGCTGCATAGACTTTAATAACACAGAGCTAAAAATACTAAAATATCTGCATTCAGTCATGAGATGTACATGACAAATATATATATATAACCATTTGATTGACTGTACAGTCAAAAATAGTAAAATAACAAAAATAATGATTTTTGCAGGAGGGCAAGCCATGTTGCATGCACAGCCCTTGTTACTCATATATATCAACTCCAAGATCGCACAACAGTGAGGTAAAGAGAAAACCCCATGCTCTTCCCCTGATTCCACTTGTCTAGCAATCTCGCACAAAAAAAAATATCACTGACTGTTTGGGACTGTTTGGAGAAATAGGTGTTGAACAAAATATTCAGCTGTTCACATTCCATTGGATAGTACATTCAACAGAACATACTGCAACCATATCGGGTTCCGAATGGAGAGATGAAGTCAGCAAGCAAGGAGTAGCATTGCTGAAATTAAATTCATCTTCAAGTCTTGGTGAGTACCTTCACAAGGTGGACCCTGTTTTCACAAAATCTCACTATGATGACACTGATATATATACTATATTTATGTAGCATATATCATGGATAGAAGTAGGTTAAAAATTAAAAAAAATAGCTGGGTGACCAAGACCCAGGATAAAAAAGTGCCCAATCCTGGTAAGTAAACTGGTGCCAGGACTAGAAAAGATGACAGTGTAGAATCCTCAAAATATGGAAACATTCCTATAATGGGGCCAGGTCAGGCCCAGGGAGAGGATGGGCCCAGTGTTGTATAAGGAAGTAGTAGTCCACAAAAATCACAAAAACTGATAGGCCAAAGAAGAGCCATAAAGATGATAAAGTGGACTATTGAGGATATGAAATAAATTATGTATTGTTACTATTATGCAAAAGGCCCAGAATTTCCAGACACAAGATATACAAAATAATTAAGAGAGAAATTAGAGGAAAGGAAAATACTTCCACAAGAAAAAACTGTAAAAAGCTTCAAATTAAAATTTGTATTCATTAATACAACAGATTTGTGAAAAACGGTATATAGATCAAGAAACTTTGATCTGTTTGGAAAAAGAAGCATCTGAGAAAGTGCAAAAATATAAACAACTAAACCTAGATATTTTTGAAAAGTATAAAAAGAAATATGGACATGGGAAAGAAAGCGAGATTTTTATATGGTGCAATATTTATGCAAAGGAGAAAGCCAAATTAATTAATATAAAAAAGGCAGAGCCAAAGGTATGCAAAGAGAAATATAGGCAAAGGAACTCAGATATGGAAACTCTTACAATAAAAAAATAATATCACAAAGAGGGAATGTAGAAAAGAAGATTAAGAAGTTAAAAAATAGAAGTGGAAGTTAGGGAGTGCCTGCGAAGTGAAGAATTTGGTGCAGAAAGTCTAACACAGGTTACATCACAGTATGATGGAGCGTGTCCCCAAAGTAAGGAGAAGCAGGAAGATCTTGAGACATCTGAAGAAGAAATGCGGACATGGGAAAGAAAAAGAGATTTAATGTGGTGTAATATTTATGAAAAAGAGAAAGCAAAACTAACCAATACAAAAAGAGCAGCACCAAAGATATTTGAAGAGAAATATAGGCAAAGGAATCTGGACTTGGATAACTTTATAATACAAAAAAATAAGAAGACAAAGAGGAAAAGTAGAAAAGGAGATTAGCAATGGAGAAGTTAAAGAAATAGAAACCGAGGTTATGGAGTACCTGCGAAGTGAAGGATTCATTGTGGAAAATTTAATTAAAAAAGCACCACAACAAGATAGAGCAATGGATATCCAAATTAAGGGGAACCTAGTGGAATGGGAAACAATTGGTCAGGTGCCATATGAAGATATTTTTGAGCCTTCCACAGGAAACTGGTATAAATGTTCATCTGAAGCTGGACAGCAAGGGAAGGAACAGGAATCTGTGGAAACTCTGATGCAGTCAATGTTGAGGAGTGATAGGGTAGTGAGTTCCCATATGACAGAGCAACGGATGACACAGGATGAAATTGAAGAGAATGTGCCACAGGAAGATGCTATAGAACTTTCTAAAGAATGTCCACAGGAAATGGAAAACAAAAAATGGGCCCTTAGTTTAGAAGAAAATGACCTAAGGAAGTGTTGCTTGATTTAATAGACATAGACATGTTAAGATCAATGAAAGAAATAGACTGTAGAAGGTCAATAAAACTCAAAAAGTCAAAAGTTTGATAAAACAAATGAACACAGTAATTAGGACTGTCCATAGACATCCATGCGATATAAAAGAAGTAAACAGGATATATTACTGTGCAGCTAAATTAATAACTGATAAAGTTCTACCACAAGAACACAAGGTAGTGAGGGAAAGGAAGGAGAGAAATCAAATACCATCATGGAAGTATCGAATAGAGAAAACTATAAAAGGAATACTTTAGAAGACTTAAATTAATCTTAAAAAACAGCATTCCATCTAGGAACAAAATCCAAGATATAAACCAACTTGCTCTTCCTATCATAACTTACAGTTTTAGAGTGATTGCCTGGCCTCAAAACGTGTTGGATAGATTAGGCAGAAAAACAAGAAGGATGCTTCATGCTCACCAAATGATTTATAAAAATAACTGCATACCAAGATTATATATTCCCTGTTCCAAAGGAGGGATGAGCCTCCTTGAAATTGATTACATGTATAGATCTGCAGTCATGAGACTCCACACATATCTGCTGACCTCACAAGACCCAAATGTAATGAAAGTTTTGAAGCATGAGGAGAATAAATCTAAGATGACTTCCCTGCTTAGTCTAGCAGAAGCATATTGGTGTCAAGCAGGAATGGAAATCAAAGTAAAAGGAGATAAAAATCAGGCAGCAAGTGAATGTGCCAAAAAACAAAAGGAAGAATGTAAGGTGAAGGACCAGATGAGAAGGCAAGAAATGTGGAAAATGCATAAATATAGTTGCAAGTATAGAAAACTGGAAGAACCTCATGTTGATCAGGAATGAACACAGGAATGGTTAAGGAGATGCAAATTCAAGCCAAGATATGAAAGGTTAATATTGGCAGCCCAAGATAATGGGCTGCATACACATTAGTTTACAAAGTCCATTGAACATGTGGGAGAAACAGACAAATGTAGGTTTTGTAAAACCGAATTGGAAACAGTCGCACACCTCGTTGCTGGTTGTTGCATACTAATGGCAGAAGGACTGTACACTGAAAGGTATAATAATGTGGCAAGATTGTTGCACTTGGGATTGTGCAAACATTATAATATTGAAGTGGCTGAAAAACACTGGAAACGAACCACAAAGCATCATAGAAAATTATGAAGTTTTATATCACATGGGATCATCCATTACCAACAGTTCAAAAGACAGATGCTAGAAAACCGGGTATAGTGGTCCAAGAAAAGAAGACAAAAGTAGTATTGATCATTGAAATCGTCACACCCAGTGACTGCAGTGTCCTGCGTACAGAGAGATGCAAAGTCATAAAATACCTTGATCTGCAGGCAGAAATTAGACCAATGTGGAAGAAAGATGCCCAGACAGTTACAACAGTAGTAGGAGCAAAGGGTCTTATAAAAAATAATCTACAATCATATTTAGATATGTTACCAATACATGTAACCCCACATGAATTGCAGAAGGAGTCATTACTGGGCACATTACGGGTGCTGCGAGGAGCACTTTTGTCTGACATCAATGACTGAAGTAATACAAATTTCATGAACTTTAATCATACTTTGACTAAGGAATGGGGTCCATCACATCATGGTATTAGAAACCCAAAAGACAAAGAGAAATTAATAAAGAGAGCAACCATATACTGTACATATGCATATTATCAAGTGTTAAGAAAGCCAAATGTCATATGGTTGAGACCGTATTATCAACTTTCCAAAAACTCTAAGTGGTTTTACTGAGAATGCTGTACAGTGGGGATCAGGAAATTTGTCCTTTTCCCCACTGTAGTGCAATGTTGCAGTTGGTATATATAATTTGAAGGGGTGTCGGGGTGCAGGAGGGATCACCTTCCTGCAAAATACACAGATTGTGTTGTTTCTGCACTATTTGAATTTTTGAAAAGTCGATGATATGATTTGTCACTCGATTTTTGGAACACTTAATCTGATATAAATCCACATATACACATGCACATATATATGCATATTCATATGGACATTTGTGACCTTGGGTTTTTTAGGTGTGAATTGACACAGATATGAAAGTGCTATGTCTAAATGACTAGAGCAACACTACGCATGCTAGGATCTCTTTCTTCAGGTTCCTATAATCATGCACCTTAGTGCGTTCTAGGCACACTTCACATTAGCAATGTGATCATCCTTTCCTCTAGCCCTTCATTATGCGATCTGCAAGATTAATTACAAACTAGTTTTAGCCTTTTATGTGACTGGCCTGGGAATCATTAGTAGTTGAAAATCCACCAATGTAGTATTTGTGACAAAAAAAAAAAATATCCAGTACACTTTCCATTTAAAAATATATCCAGTACACTTTCCCTTAAAAATAAGGTAAACCCACCCCCACAGGACTCTAATACCCACAGCTTCATCAACAAAAATCTTTGACTG
>NC_056741.1:634916253-635043753 GCF_019279795.1 Protopterus annectens | reverse complement strand
CCACCCCCCCCCCCCAAATTCTTCAGGTCAAGAGCAAAAATAAATAAATAAATATCCATTCATTCTACTGGCGCAACAACCACATGGCCAGATACATCACACACACACACACACACACACACACACACACACACACACACACACACACACACACACCTCCAGCCCCAGCCATTCAGGTCCAACTTCTGTGCCTTGCCCCCAACCCTGCTTTCCATTTTAATAAAAAAAAAATAATCCTTTTAAACTGCAGCAAACTGACTGCTATAAATCTAGCAAACAGTTGGTACAGTTTATACCCTGTGTGGAGCTCTATTTTTTTTTAAACTGTGGCAAGCAGTTTGCTAGAAATTTAGCAAGCAGTTCCTAGAGTTTATGTCTTGCATAGAGCACTGCAGCACTCAGGTTTTACTTTAAAAAATATAAACAAAAAACAAACAAAAAAGTATTTTCTTTTATTTTCTTTTTTAAACTGTTGCAAACTTCTTGCTACAGTTTATACCCTGCAAGAAGTGCTACAGTGCTCAGGTTTTAGTTAAAACAAAAGATTTTTTTTTATTTAAGTTGTTGCAATATCTTAAGTTATTTATTTGGTAACCAGGTAATGTATGTGTACTGTTTTTGTCATGACTTATATAAAAAACAACACACACACATGCACATGCACACACGCACACACACACACACACACACACACACACACACACACACACACACACACACACACACACACACACATGTATATCCATATATTCCAAAAAGATACTGGAGGTAGGACAAATGTAAAAACATATATTTCAGTGTCCACAAACTAAAAAAAAACATTTTTCTTTGTAGTTTCAAAATAAAGCAAACAATACTTTCATGAGACTATTCAGACTACATGGCCCTTTTAGGATTCAGATTGTCTCCCAGGCCTAAATTTCAGCTCTAAAACAAGTACTTCCACAATGTATAATCCATAGTTTATACTCCATGTTATCCCTGACTGGGTCCTCTCTCAGTCCATGATTTCAGGTCTTCCTTTCAAATGAACCACTATTGGAGGAACAAATTTTCTACATTGAGTCCTCCAGACCACTACCTTTTATAGCATAGCAATTAGCTATTGAGGCTTTTTGATCAAGCTAATTGCTGTGAAAATATTCCCACACTTTATACAGTGATATAGAGTCTGGGAAGACATATAAAGGTGCCTACACATTTTCCATAACCAATTTATTACAGCTGCCCACCAGCACATAAATAAGGATTTTGTCATCATAATGATGGGTTGTAGGCCTGGTAAGCCATCAGAATTTGTATTGGCTAAGCTGGGTCTGTCTGTAACTGTATACTTAAAGTGCTGGAGGGATAGCATTCACTGACACAATTTGATATTACCACTAGTTTGCTGACTTAACAATTGCAAAGGAACATGATCTGTTGCCATATTGAAGTGTATGTCTACTAAGTAGTATTTCAAGGCATGAAAGGCCCACTTAGTAGCTAGACACTCTCAGTAGCTGAGCATTGCCTTTCTGCATTTCTCAGATATCTACTGACATAACACAGTGGATGCTTGTCATCTTGGATGTCTTAAGATAGTACTGTTCCAAACCTACCTCAGAAGTATCAGTAAATAAGGTAAACATTTCAGTGAAAACTGAAGTTGCTAACTCGGGTTCAGAACAAGGAAACGTTTTTAGTTCATTAAATGTCCTATCTGCTTCAAGACACCATTACACTTTGAGAAGCTTTTCTTCTTGTGAAATCTGTCATATGTCAGGGAATATTCACAAAATTTGACACACATGTCCTGTAGTGCCAGTTATTCCTAGGGATACCTACACTTGTCTCTTAGTAGAGTGTGCAGGCCAGTTTGTTATGCCTTGTATCTTTTCTTGATGTGGTCTTACAACATCTGTTCCTATACGTTATCCTAAGTCTTTTGCTTCCCCACACTCTGTTTATGTTTCTTAGGATTTACAGTCAAGCATATCTGTCTTTAGGATCCTAACACAGTCCAAGCTTTAGGTAAGAGTAAGTCCCATTCCTCTGAAGGAGTGGCTACATCATCCATGTGTGTCATAGCATATTAAGTATGGGATTCAATATTTTATCCATTGGCCTCTGAAAGATATCTTGGGAACCACGTAGGCCAATCGGTAGCAAGATAAGTGTATTTGTGTCTGCATTTCTTTGTCAAGTCCAGTGTTGTTACTGATCTGGCCTTTCTTAGGTTCTCTGTCAACTCATCAGTTCTGTGCATGGGATACTGAACAAACTTTGAAGTGGTATTCAGTTTCATTAATTAATTATAGAATCTAATGCTTCCATCAGGTTTAGGACCAATAGGCTGCACAAGTCACTCTGTGATTCTTCTGTCATGCTTAGTGTGAAAATGTTTTTGGCTTCTCCTACTAATTGCTTCCATGATTCTTCTACTTTATACTATCTTAGACAAACCTTCACTTCAGATGTTGTCACTATATTGCAGGTTCATAAATGAATACTGGGCAATCATTCTATAGACCCTTAAAACCGTATCCAATAAACCATGTTCAAAAGTTTCGTCCAGCCTCAAGGAAGGCAACTCACACTACACCAGGAGAGAATTTGAGGCTTCCAGTCCAATTATCTAGGTATATCGTAAAGGTAATGAGGTGCTACAATGTTTAACATGCAGTGGAACCTTGTTCCAGATGTGGGAGAAATGTTGTTATATGAATCTATCATGCCAGTGTGTCTTATTTATAGTCCATTCAACCAGGTAGTTGAGTTACCATTTGTTTGCAAAGGAATAGGAAGTTAAGGAGGGTCAGTTTTTTTCTTGGTTCAAAAGACTAGACATAGGTTAATGTGGAAGAATCTGGAAGAGGCAGAGCTGCCAGTTTGTCCAGGTGACTTGAAGGTTTTTCGTGACCGTTGATCTTTTAAGTTAAGACTCTCTAAGATATCTCAAGATGGGTGATACATGTAGAAAAACATATGACAAAAAGGATATTCATTGATTTCAATAATGAGTCTGATGTCAAATGAGTAAAGGGAAATTAGGACTTCTTAAGACCAAGAGGAGATCCCTTTGGAAATTAGATGAGACAGATAGAAGGCTTTCAGAATTGCTTCAGAGACATGATAGTCAAAAGGTATGGAATTATCAACAAGACTGCCTAGATCCTTTACAGCAGTGTCCAATTGGAGAGGTGTATTGTTTATGGCATGATACAGAAATGTTTTGTTTATCAAAACTGACTGTACTGCATTTATTTACATTTACTTTATTAAAGATGATTGTCCATTCACCAGCTGTTAACATAGTCTAATCCATGCAGGAGCAAGTGTGAGTCAATGGAAGATTGAATAACATCTTATTTACAGTTGTTGATTCCATAAGAGTTAGCCTGAAAAGATGAGAAATAAATGTCAAATAATGCCTGCATGCAGAATTATGTCAGAGGCCTTGACCATATTCAGATATGCTACATGCACTGCATAACATCTATCACCTGATTCAGTGATATTTTTAAATAATTTAATGAAGTAAAAGAGGCATGACCTTTCTTTGGCAAAACCAAATTGATGAGGGTCATGAATTAAAAGGTCCACATTGATGATGTCTAAGGTAATATGTTCCATAGCTTGCCACATGAGGGTAATGATACTAATGGGCCTTAAAGTTACTACCTAGGAGCTATGATTAGACCACCCTCATACAATGACACTGCAGCAGCTGCTCGCTAGTCTTTGGAAATGGAGCCATTTGAGAATCTTAGTTCAGGCAGGCCATATTTGGCACTAATAATTAGGCAACGTAGTATGTTATCAAGACCCATTGATGGAGTGTTATTAGCTTTTCAGAGGGCTGAAAAAATGTGTTCCATAGTAATTACAGGGGTTGGCTGAGGCAGTGAAATCTGTGGAATAGCTACAGCTGTGTGTGGAGTACATTTTGCACTAAACGTCAGCTAGGACATTAGCTATTTCTTTCGCATCGGAGTGGGCAGTATTATTGTGGACTAGCATTGAACATTTCTTGAGTGTTAGTTCTTCAATACTTGAAGTAGTAAGATATACAGTTATTTTTCAATTTCAGTAACAATTTTAAATTCATATTCAGCTTCTTAATGGCTTCTTTAAACTATTTGCTTGTTTGTTTAAGAGAGCTCTTGAAGTAAGTAGAATGAGGCTTCTTAAAAGCATTAGGTAATTCCTCTTTCTTGTTATATAGTCAGTTTATACTGTTACACCACCACAGGGGATTTACTTTCAAATTTCTTACTATATTTTGGAGGATAGGGACTGTCATAGTGATGCAGCTATTTAAGTGGAGGTAACTGTCTAAGACATGGGTAGTGACTTTAGCAATGGGATCTGTTGGAGGAGGATTACAGTGGACATTATTTAGGTCATCAAGTAGTTGAGGAAGGGTTGCTTTTGAGAAGTTCCTAAACACAGAGGAAAGGGTCCCTGATTTTTGATCTGATTTAACAAGAAAAGACCCTACATTTGGAGGAAGTGGCCATATTTATGAGGTCAAGAGTAAGGGCATTTGAACCCACTGGTAAGATGGCTATCTATATGTACAAGGGAGTTATCATTTAGAGTGTCAAGGAAGAATTAGGTAAGCCATCTACTGGTAGTGTAGGCTATCCAGTTTACTTACAGTTAATGTCCCCTAGTATAAAGACATTGGGATTAATGGAGATTTCATCCTAAGTGTTAAAATAGCTATCTTGATCAGAAGAGAACATAAAGGGTGTTGCACATAGTTAGCTATGAAGTAGTTAATCTTATTTAGGGTGATTTGGACACACAGGAGTTCAAATTTGGTGTCCCAAGGAATCAGATGTGAGGTAATGATATTAACAAATACTAATAGTCCGTCTACTGTTGACATTAGGTCTGTAGGCACCAAACCCAGAAAATGAGGGAGAACTTTCATTGCTTTGAAAGCATGTCTATAATATTATACATATATGAGTGTGGTCAATTTACAGAAGATCCTTCAATGTAGGCATTTTTTGTTAAGACTTTTGACGCTGTGTTTTGATACAGAATTTACTAGGTTGGAGTGGCACTATGGAGGCAGGAAAGGCTTTATCCAGAATGGAAAAGCCATCATAAGAGAGAAGTGGACCATTCCTGGCAATACAGGAAGGCTTTCCGGCTATCTTTTCTGCAGCTGACACACACTAGATCCTCCTATAATAACATCATCTACATAGATAATTTGTAAAGCCAATTATTTTGACTTTGAATCTAAAAGCCCTTGCTAAATGTGGAATGCTGGCTCTAGAGAGGCAGCTAACCATTATCCTGTGCTTATCCACTTCTGGTGAGGGTGGCATCTGTGTGCCAGGTAATAGAGTCACTTAATACTAAAAAAATTACTGTGAGTGGATTCGGTCTCAATGGGCCTTAAGGGCTTGAAGTCTGGACCATTTTGGGTCTTACAGGTTATATGTACTGGCTATGAGCATGCAGTATGAAAGTGTCTCTGTTGCTATGAACCAATGGCTGAGATTTCTTACTACTTAGTCTGGGGATCTCAGGCAATGTTCTGTTAACAATCTCGGAGTAAGTTAGTGCAGTGGAGGTGTCCTGTGCTGTAGGTGTATGCATGTGTGTTGTGCTTACCAAATGTGTTCTAATGTAGGAAGGTAGCTTCCAAATTCAATAAATACTTACAACTCTCACATACTGAACTATAGTCAAGTAACAATAAATGGTTCTTGAAAAATCACAAAGTAGTTGTTACACATACTGAAACAAACTAGTGCTACCTAATGCTATCAGGTTGGCTACAAAAAGGATCAACAGTTGACTGAGATTGCAGAATGGCTAGAGCAGGTGAAGTGGTATAAGAAAACTGGATAGCTTAATGACCTCCTGGTATAATAATATCCTATAAGGTCTGGCATTGATAACTGATCCCTAATTTATTTGCCTTTTTAAATTACTGCATATAAGGGGTAATCCTTTAACTAACAATAGGCTAAGAAGTAATGAGAACATCCTGTTCACTGTCTTTCCCTACAACTTTAGGTATGGTCTCACTTGCTCTGCTTAAAATATCATCTTCCCACTGTGCGTCTTCAAAGATTATATGACTCACCTTAAGTCACCTAACTCAGGATTTCTTACCCTAGTAATCTTTCTAGAGGTGACACATTTAGTACTCCCCTTCTGCTTTACTTTCTAGTCTCTCTGCAATGCTGTCCTGAGTGCTTTCTTTTCTTTTAGGTTGCTCTCATCCTACTGTAGTTGGAGTAGATACTCCCCATTCACTTTCTTTTCATTCTTGTTACCTTTTCACTACAAAGGGGATTGTAGAATAAAACTCATCATCAGTTCTATGTTTTTTTCTTGATTGACAGATTTCTGTTGCTAAGGGTCTATCTTCAGTTGTATTCTCTGATTTATACGAGTATAATTATGCTCAGAATCTGCATTCTCCTGCCTTACTTAAGTGCCTTCCTTTTTTGTCATTGCCTCCTCAGTTTCTGTGTTAAACATTTTTGTTAAGTCTTTATGCTGACTTCTATTTGACTAACATTTATTTCAGAATTTTGTATCAGTTCATCTTCACATCTCTTATACTTTTGGATTTCTGTAGCTCTCTCCTTGACCCATGCATATGATAACCTACTGGTTCATTTTTACTGTCTAATCCTAAACAAATTCCAGTTCCTTTTGCAGTTTATATGACAACCTCCTCCTGGTTTTGTCTCTCTACAAGAGTGTCATTACTTTAATGTCCCCCTCCCCATTCCTATCTTGAATGGGTGTATCAGCTTGCCACACTGTGCCTATAGATTCTCTTTCACTGAATTTCTATGGCATTTTAAATGGGGGAGTCCTTCCCATAATATTACAGCATGGGTTAAACCACAGGATTCAACCACAGGATACAACAGCTTTCCCAGAATGGTCTGAATTCTTCTGTGTTTAAAGAAACACAGTTTTTTTTTGTAGCAATGAATGTATATTACCTCCACTTTCTGATTGTAACTCTGTGTTTACTAGGGAAATCTTGACTAGGGAAATCTTGCTTCCTGAGTCAAGCAGGGCTTGCGCATCTCTTTCCTCTAAAAGACAGTACATTTTACTAGATTGACTGTAAAGCAATGACACAAAGCTGATTCATAGCTAGTGTCCTGTCTCATTCCATAGGTAAAAACTTCCTCTAAAGTATGCTTTCCCATTTTACACTTCTATTTGTAGGAAGCAAAGAACTTAGCAATGTGTCTACTCCCATCACATTTGTAACACATGAACACATTACTTCCTGCTTTCTGTTTCACAAAAGTGGGAGAATTTTTGTCTTGGTAATAGTTCATTTCTGAACATTATTCCATTAACTAACCAGCATTTTGCTAACATTACAGGCTTATCAGATTTTGTGCGATCACTTACGTTTTAAACCTGTCTGCTGCTAAAACTTCTAACAGATGTGCTCTACTGTAACATTCAGGGTCAAGCCAGAGCTTTAAAACATGCTTTCAATCATACATCTGTGAATTTGCCAGTTCAACTATATTTAAATCCAATTATGATTCTTCAAAATATCAGACTTATCTCTAACTTTTGCCCACTCACAAAAATCCTTCAAAAACTAGTACATAACTTTCTTGTTAAGCATATTAATAAACATGGCACCTTCAGTGATTACAAGCAGGGCTTTAAGGTAGTTTTTAGGGGCAGAAATTAGCATCACAACTGTACCCTAATTACCAACAGCATGCCTCATGGAAATAAACTTTTTATTGCTGAGCTCTACATGAATATGATTAAGACCTTCAATACAGTCAACCAGATCCCTCTCTCACTAAAAAGTCAAAGCAGTAAACTTCAGCCTAGGAGTTATACATTTTTTTATACGTTAACTTACTCACAGAACCTTTCAAGTCATCAATGGGTACTGCAAGTCACCTACAGCTTCTTTAAATTCTGGTATCTCATAAGGCCCATGCTTTTCTGACTATATCTTAATATCTCTCAGTCTCTCTAATACCATATCCTCACTTAATATTACAATGTGCACAGAATGTATCCCAGTCTTTCTGCCTGAAAAATACCCTTTTTTCTACAAAGTAAACTACAACACATATTTAACCTAATTTAACCTAACCTAGTTTTGTATAGTTGTGTTAATGTGAGTGTTAGGTTTTAATAAGGTTCAGTTAAAAGTGTGATATAAGTCATTAACTTATTATTCAATTAAGTGCTGTTGTATATAAACTGAGATTTTTTCCATATTTGATGTACTCTGTTAAAGGCTTGTTGGCCGAGGTGCTAGAGATTTTTATTACTGCTGTTTTGTGAATAAATTTCCTTCTTTGGAGTTGCTGGATTGCTGCTGTGGTTTCTACTATATTCGCTACATTTGGTTGCTGTGGTTTATCAAACATATTTAACCTAAGTTGGAATTGAATAATCCAAAGCAATCTTACCATCGATACCAAATAAGGCTTGCATGTCGTTTGCTACATCCAAAGGCTTAATGCATTAATTTCAATGTAGCATAAGAGACACCCATTGACACAGTCTTTCTCAGGTCCAGTATGATAGGTATCTTGGGCTTTTCCTTGACCCAACCCTCTCCTCCCATCATCATTCAGAGCTACTAACTCCTTTCACAACTCATATAATAAGGAATCTCCTCACTCCAAAACCAAGATCTCCTATAGCCATATCTGTCCTACTCACAAAGCTGGAGTATTCCCTTCCAATCAATCCACACTGGCAAGATGCAACTGACTCCTATAACAAGCCTGTGAAGAGTCACCCTTCATCCATGGAGTTTAAGAAGCAAGTAGGGAGCAGAACTAGACTGCCAGGCTTTTTACATATAACTTACATACTACAATGCCCACTTATGAAACTTTAGAATCACCAGTCAGCCTATTACATGTCTTTGGGTGGTGGAAGGAAGTGTAAATACCTGGAGGTTACCCTCATGAACACAGTGGGGCATGAAAACTCCATGCAAAAACACCACAGCTGAGAAACAAACCAGAGAATATCTTTCTCTGAGGTGACAAAAGATTTTATATTGACTACATCAACATTCACAAAAATGCTTACAAATATTCAAAATGCATAAAACTGAATAAAAGGAAGTATAATAGTTTTTGTATCCGCCACACCCACTGCTACTTATAGATAAAAACTCCAAGCTCACATACTAGTGTAGAAGGGGGAAAATCCCACAACCTATTGTCAAGGCAAAATTTTAGCATTTTCACTGAATGTGCATTTTAGTGAAACCATGCACTTCATAAAACATAAAACATATATATATATATATATATATGAATCTACTGAAGTTAGTCTGTACTTTGGTAGACTGACACTAAAAACATCAACCGTAAAAAAAAAAAAAAAAAAAAAAAAAAAAAAGATCAACACCCTAATGCCCATGCTCAGAGGCACAACTTTGGACTACACAAAATATTCAATGTAATGAGCATGCAACACAAAAATAAATAAATAAAAGGTTGCAAGAGAGTGAAGAGGTGCACAGAAAGCACTAACTAATAAGGGAAAAAAAACAAAGTTCCAGCACTTATTAATCCATATAAAGTAAACATTTATTCCGAAGGACAAAACACACAAGCAGACTATGGTTTCACCTACAACTGTTTTTTAATGCTTCATCTTTATCACAAAACGCATTGCAAGCTTCTACACATTACACATTTGCCTTTTCTATAGAACTTACCTGGAGCACACATTATTCCAAAACCAATATCCTCCATAAATGAACATCTCACTCAACCTTTTTCCAAAATCCACTGAACCTCAACACAAAAATCATATATCTCCCTGGAGTAACTAAAACCTATTAAAAATAAATAAATACCGAACAATTACTTCCTTTAATGATTACTCAACCTAGAATGAATGAAGATCTAAAAAAAAAGAAAAAACATATCACATTACCTGATAAAAATTTATAATCCAACTAACTGAAAGAAAAAAAAAGAAGAAAAAAGTAATTTCCACAAATACCTGACCAAAATGAACTCATATTCCCTGCCCATGACTACATAGCTAACTGGACAAATAAGAAAAAATATCATAAGAAAAATCATAGAAATAGACTAAAATATCCCCGTTTCAAAACACACCACTGTATAGCACTAAAATGCCTAAATTGCTTATAGCTACCCTATCCACTAACATATTTATAGCTTCTTACTGCCTATAAAAGTACACAGAGTCAATCTGCTTTTCCAGCCCAAATACCATTTGACATAAGTTTGTTCCCAGTCAGTCATTACAATCCAATGACCAAAAACTCCTGTCTGTCCATAAACCAATCATATCTGCTGGGTATCTTCTGTACTCATACTATGTTGTTAAAACCTGGAACTTCTTACCTCTATCAGGCCAATATCCCCCTCCCACCCCTCAAAACCATTCGGAAAGACTTCCTAGCCAAAAGCTGTCTCTCTTCTTGCTCATCACCAGGATTATTTCCCTAAATGTGAACAAATATGTATTCGTACCTTATTTCTCCTTAATCTACCTTTTTCACTCACATACTTAATTATATCAATTTCTCCCCCTTGACTTTCTCCCTAAGTATACCATAGGCCTGCTTTTCTCCCACGTCATATTGCAATTCTTATTTGCATTATCCAAATTTACCTTTAATTTCTCTGTAAACCAGCTACAATTTCTCTAAATATTAAATCATCGTCATATAACCTGTATCTAATTTTAACCCTCATTTTCATATTATGTCTAATTTGGTATGGTTATTTAAATTGTAATTGTTTTTTGCATTATTTTTAAAAACTGTAAAATGCTGGTCTTAAAATGTATTTAATACTTTGGAACTTTTCTCCTGTGCATCCACTGAAAATGGACTCCTACCTAGCTGGATTTTCCCAGTAATCAAATGGGAAAACATAAATAGATAAATAACAAGACCGGAAATAACCCAGTGTAGCATGAACCTACATCTATTAGTATTATCCAACAAAATAAGTTGTTCAGACCTGTAACTCATTGAAATTAGTGTTAAAACACAATCATAACTAACAAATATATACAATTAATGAACAAATGTAATATGAAAAGTTCTGGTGTTAGTTAAATTAAATATATTATACTGTAAGATTATAAAGTTAAGGAAAGTGTTTCATGGGCAATTAAATCCTTTAGTAAGACATATTAAATTTTTCTAACAGCAAAAATCCAGTGTTATATACATATAGTAGCAATTTGTTCTGTTTGCAGTAACAAAGACAACTTCTAGAACCAGCTTTTCAAACTTATGTTGAGATGAGCAACATTAATTATTTTGTGTGTCAAAACTGAGAGCATAAAAATGGTTATGAATGCACTGCTAGCCTGTTTCAACAAATGCTTTTAGAAAATCAGTTCGACAATACTTTAGCCTGTCTGCAACAATGCATATAGATTATTTTGCTTTTCCAGGTTTCAGGAATACCTTCTAGACTGCCTTCATCCTTCACATATAGATCTCTGAGACTTCTCTTCAGAACCCACTCTAGATCCAGAGGTTAGAAATCTAACTTCCTGAGCAAATTGAGGCTATGACATATAGCTAGATGTAGCTATTCCTTATCAGTTGTCGTGGAGAGTTGCCTCTCTTTCTGGCTTATCTGACTGTATTTCCCCTCCACGTCAAAGACTGGAGCAAGGGCAACCTTAGCTGATGCATATAAAGCAGACTGAACATCACAACAAGCACTGTGCTTCCTAAGATCAGTAGTGACAATGCCACATGACCCCCTTTCCAAAATAAAACTACTGGTTCTAGCACCACCAGACCGGATGTAAACTTAAGTTAGCCCATCTACATTCAAGTAACTCTGGCCTGGATGATGTGCAGTTTTAAAACTTTAAACCCAAAGTGTCAAGTCCCGTTTGCAAAATTTTGGGTTGCAATCCTTCTGATGGTTGAGCCATTGTACAGCAGAATGATCAGCGATTAACACAAATTGGCAAGCCCACAAATAGTACATTTGTATGGTGAGGGTTATTTTATGACAAGGCATTCTCACTATATAACTCAATAATATCATTCATCATTGCTTAGTTTTTTTCTTTTAGAACAGATGGAATATTTAACCTCATCTATAGATAAATATATGACTGCACCTATACCTACGTCAGAGGTATTTATGAGTACTATGAATTGATTGGAAAAGTCTGTAACTATTAGTATTGGTTTTCAACACAGTATATCTTGTAGATACCTAAAGATGTGTTCTGCTTTAACTGACCACTTAACCTTCAAGGGAACCTCACCCTCAACTAGGATAGATTTATGATAATATCAAAACAGAAAAAGAAAAACAATTACAGTATCTAGCATGGCCTAAAAAGCCTTAACATTTATTTTGGTGATTACTGTGGGACAGTTTTATACTGTTTCAGTTTTCCTGATATGTGGTTCCAGTATCTCCTGGCCTATTACATAGCACAAACAGCAGGGCTCTACCATGCCTAAATAGAACTTAGTTGTTAGTAGTGAACCCATCATGAGACAAGGAGACTAAAACAGCTTGGGTCTTCTGGATATGACTTTCCCAGTTTTTAGAACATTTTAGAACATGTTTAATGTAGGCTTCTACATAACTGATATGGAGTATAAGCATTTTGTCCATCAGCCTTTGGAAGGTTACAAGTGCTTCTCCATAAAGACCAAAAGGCAGGACTTTGCAGTGAAGAGTCCATCTGGTGTGGAAAATGGCTTTTTTCATTAGCTTATGTGGTAGTGGAATTTGCCAATAGCCTTTAGTTAGGCCAACATAGACAGAAACAAAACTCTGCCCAATTTTTAAAATGATTTTGTCCATTCAGGGCATGGAGTATAAATTCAATTTAGATATGATATTTAATATGTTTAAGTCATTATAAAAACATATAGCTCCATCAGGGCTGGGGATCAGTATGACAGAGCTCTATCAATCACTTTGGTCATTGTTCTGACACCAATTTTGATAATTTTCTGTACCTCTTTCTTAACTCATTACATTCGAATGATGCCTCCAGGTGCATCTGCAGTTAACTCCCACTGACGCCTCTAGGCATCAAATATTGCTTGTTCATATTTGCATCAATTCCAAAACTGTTATGTACAAGGTTTTAAAAGATTTTATCTTAAAGGTTACACAATGGCAAACTCAACTGCATTAATATTTGACCTCTGTCTAGTGCAGTTAAATAGATATTAACTGTTTTTATACTGATTTATATAGATATAATTTTCACATTTTTCTAAATATCTCAACAACCAAGTAACACAGACAAAACTCCTTAGCCTCATATGAAAGCTCTCAGCTAGATTAATAAAATGCTATTGACAGTATGTATGTAACTTAAGTGGTTGCTGGGATATTGTAAGCCATTTACAAAATATTACAAATGTAATAATAGTTATTGTGTTTACTGTGATTTATAATAATTGGTTTAATATCTAGAACGTAAAGAATACTACCACTATAAAAATTGTGCTGAAGAGTTTGCCATTTATACTTATTTCATAATCCCTATGGTTCCAAAGATATGAACATTTGTTTGAAATGTGAGGACATAATGTGTGTAAAAAGGCTTAGGCTCCGCCCATTGGAAGTTACAGTGCAAACTTCCTGAACTCCATTGGAGTGAATGAGTTAATTGCCTCATTGGGATTCTGGTATTTGGCAATGGCTTCAGATTTACATTTTAGTACAATATGGTCTGTTAGATTAAACTGAATTTGTCAGGCAGCTCTGAATATATATATATATATATCTTTATTCGTAAGTATGACTTCTTTTACTTCTTGTTGCTGAGACATTGATAATGTCTCATCTATTTTGAGTTCAGGATATACTTTAAGGCCCTTCACTTCCTTTGTAAACATGCATACTACAGAAGTTTCAGTTTCTCACTGAGACATCAGAGGATTCATGTGGTATAACTTTAGTGGTTTCCTTTCTCTTATTTCACCCCATAATTTGCTTCTCTTATTATTTCTGCAATTCAACAGGTCCTTGCTGCTACCAACTCAAGTATTTTATCTCTAAGTTAGAAATCTCTAAGATGAACATTTCTGTTATATGCTGTTTCCTGGGTTCTTTCCTTGTGCTCTCTTACTTTGCTGCCATTATAGCTGTTAAGGTGTCCAACAGATCTGTAAAATACTAAATTCTTTAAAATGGAGGGATTTCCTCCTTTCATGTTTCTTTTTATGTATCAGTCAAGCTTCTGGGATGTTTGCCTTATAGTAGTTCAAATGGTCTGAATCCATTTGAGGCTTGGGGTACTTTCCTTACAGCATGTAAAAGTTATCGAAGTAGTTTGTTGTAATTTCTCCCATGCAGTTCTATTGACTTCTGTAACACATACTTTAAAGTTTTCTTAAAGCACTCAAGAAACTTGTCATTTTGAAAGTGATGTAGAGATTTTGCAAGCTATTTCACTTTAAAAAAACATGACAAAGTTCACACAAGATTCTTGATAGAAATGGGATAACTTAGTAAATAAGAATTTCTCAGGAATTTCTAACTCTAGAATTGATCAGTACATAGTCTTTGCTTTAGATTTTGAGTTGACTTTTCCTAGAGATACAGCTTCATGTAATTTTGTTGCATGATCAATTATTACCAAAATATAGATATACTGACCAAGCTATATGCATCCTAATAGCCTTTAGTTTCACAAATTGATGTAAAATGTCCACTGTAATTCTTTCAAATGTGAGTTCTGCAGTAGATAAGGGGATCACTTAAACTCTGGATCAGCTGATGTCCTTTGATATTTTAAGCGATTAGGCTTTTCTATGTCCTTCATAACAATAGCCCAGTAAAATATAGTTAAAAATCCTAGCTTTTGTCATAGCCATTCCTAAATGATTACACAAAAGGTGGTTATGTGCTATCTTCATTACATGTGTTCTAAAAGACCTCAGAACTAATAACTGGCTCAGTATCTGTTCTCTGTCTTTGGTTAAACTGTAGATCAGATATTTTGTAATTAGATTATTGCTGTGAAGTGTAACTTCTGTTCCTAGAGGTGCCACCTATCCTGATGTCCAAAGTGGGTGAAATATAGGGAGTATGGCCAAACGTAGGTCATCAGAGTGAGTGTGACAAAACCTATACTGTGATAACTTTAGGAAAAACAGTTAAATGAAGTAGCTCAAAGAAGTCATTGGATTATAGAGGGTAAATTTTATATTGTTTCTTTCAAATTATTTTGATTCAAAGCTAGCCTTAAAAAAAAAAATCAAGATTTAGAAAATAAATTCTTTCTAGGAAGAAGTTTGTTGTGTCCATGGGTTAATATTCAGAGATGACAAACAATAGTTTCCAATAGCTTAAAAGACAAACACGTGAGATGAAACTTGATTCACAACAGGGAACAATCCAGTGCAAGGAAAGAGCAAGAAATATCATGTAGTGGCCAGGAATGCTACCTCAAACAGAGAAAGTTAATACAAAGTTGTGCCAGTTGCAGTACATAGCATAAGGATCCAAAGAAAGAGTTTATGGTATACCCAATACCAGAAAGTAAGCATACTCAATAAATTCAGCAAATTAATAGAAATGTATAAATGTCTAAGAAATAAGAGAAAGCTCCCAGCACTACAAGGAATTATGATCAGGCTTCTGATGATAAAAAGTTTGTGTGTTCTGAACATGGATGCTAAGATTCATCTCTTGAACTTCTCTCACAAGGTGAGTTTTTTGACATCCATTTCTCAAACACAAACTGCTTATGATCAGACATCTGGTCATAATCCTCTACACAGACCTTTAGATTGCACACTAAGACTCTCAGATTAAATGTACATATTCAGTCTGAGTCCTTTTTTATGTCCAGCTAGGGTGCCTGCTAGTCTTCTGTCAGTCTCACACTCACTAGCTATTTACATTCACCATCCACTTCTAAGTCTTAACAACTGATCATAAACAGTTTACCTGTTATTGAAATGGATGTCAACATTCACCGCTCTTGCTTTGTTTCTGTGTTGAATTTCTGACATCCAGACAGACACTGGGCTACATGCTAAGCATAGGTCTCAACTTCATTGCTCAAGAATCAAAGAGAAAGAAAGAAAGAATCAAGGAGAAAGCCAAAATTAATGTGGGCAACAAAGGATAAAAATCAAAGGCAATTTCCATAAATTACTCTAATTCACTTCAAACATTAATACAGCAGCAGGTTTGCATCAACATGCATTTTCTAAACAATAAGTATGAAACTCTTGTATCTGGCATTGCTGACTGATTGTTATCATCAGTGAGTTACCAGAAAATCAAAAAAATTATGCTGGAAAGAGCAAACATATAATCAAAATCAGGGATAGTTCAGAGGTATGACATTAATAGTCTCAGACTGACTGAAGAATATATTATGCCTGAAAGTCTTACTATATCCAGCCAAGGTTCTTCCTACTCTGTTTTCATTTTTTTCACACTTCACCAAACAAAAAGCCACTGTCAAGACTGTCAAGACTTACCTGGTTCAAGCAGCTAGGCAGTGAGATATTTCCCTGTGGTACATTTGGATGGGGACACATGGCTTAAGTGACATTCAGCGGCAAAGAAATATAGCTATTGGTAATTCCCTATGAGCAAAAAACAAGCACACTCTACCATGCCCATAGCTTTAATAACCAAGTACTTGGGGGAAGAAGACGTAATGAGTGTTGTGCTCTATGTACAGTGCATGTTTATGCAACTACAACATACAGATGTGTGCTACAGCATGGAGGAAATCCTACATGCTACTGTAGCCACATGTATGCTCCAGTATGCATTTTAGGTAATATTCCCTAAACACTGTGAAGGGAGTAGTGGTCCACAAATACACCAATTATAAAGGCTCTGCCCATTGTGCAATGCATTTTTACTGCAACTGACATGTCACCTGGACAGCCTGCTGCTGATGCCTGCCATATTGCCTGCTGTCTCATGTTGCCTTGGGAGCCATTGACATTATTTACCTCCTTAGGTTCATAGGTTCATAGGTTCATACTAGGCTATCTGCCCGAGGGCATTTACAAGCCTAGCCCATAGTTTTGTGGCTTACGCCACCCCTTTAGTATGGGGAACTATACCCATTATTTTGCTGTGCCTCTGTTGAGCAGTGACACTGAGGTAATCCCTGGGGTATATCTGCGATCTCCCATCCATTGGTCAAGATTTCTCTTGAACAAGGCCAGCGAGGTGCTCTGCCTCACATATACCGATTTTATTCCACAGCATAGGAGTCTTTGGGTGATGAATCTATCCCTCCAGCACGCCCTATTAATAGCCGTGTCGAGGTTTAAGTCTCCCCTTGTGACTCTGACGGATCTAGATTTTTGAGGTGAAGCATATTCATCAAATCTGGGTTTGACATGGCCTTGTATGTTAGGCAAAGGTCACCTCTGAGCAGCGTGTTTTACTGAATAGAGCTGGAGTTCTTTCAGTCGGGCAGCATAGGACAGATGTTTGAGACCCTTTATCCTTTTGGTGAGGAACTTTTGTGGCCTCTCCAGCTGCTGCAAGTGTCGGGTCAGATACATTCAATGGGGCATTGTACTCAATCATTGGTCTGATGAGTGATGAGTATAGGAGACTATGACCTCCCTTGATCTAGATGAGAATCCCTTCATGGCAATGTCCTTCATAACAATAGCCAGTAAAATATAGTTAAAAATCCTAGCTTTTTGTCATAGCCATTCCTAAATGATTACACAAAAGGTGGTTATGTGCTATCTTCATTACATGTGTTCTAAAGACCTCAGAACTAATAACTGGCTCAGTATCTGTTCTCTGTCTTTGGTTAAACTGTAGATCAGATATTTTGTAATTAGATTATTGCTGTGAAGTGTAACTGTTCTGTTCCTAGAGGTGCCACCTATCCTGATGTCCAAAGTGGGTGAAATATAGGGAGTATGGCCAAACGTAGGTCATCAGAGTGGGTGTGACAAAACCTATACTGTGATAACTTTAGGAAAAACAGTTAAATGAAGTAGCTCAAAGAAGTCATTGGATTATAGAGGGTAAATTTTATATTGTTTCTTTCAAATTATTTTGATTCAAAGCTAGCCTTAAAAAAATCAACATTTAGAAAAGAAATTCTTTCTAGGAAGAAGTTTGTTGTGTCCATGGGTTAATATTCAGAGATGACAAACAATAGTTTCCAATAGCTTAAAAGACAAACATGTGAGACGAAACTTGATTCACAACAGGGAACAATCCAGTGCAAGGAAAGAGCAAGAAATATCATGTAGTGGCCAGGAATGCTACCTCAAACAGAGAAAGTTAATACAAAGTTGTGCCAGTTGCAATACATAGCATAAGGATCCAAAGGAAGAGTTTATGGTATATCCAATACCAGAAAGTAAGCATACTCAATAAATTCAGCAAATTAATAGAAATGTATAAATGTCTAAGAAATAAGAGAAAGCTCCTAGCACTACAAGGAATTATGATCAGGCTTCTGATGATAAAAAGTTTGTGTGTTCTCAACATGGATTCACCTCTTGAACTTCTCTCACAAGGTGAGTTTTTTGACATCCATTTCTCCAACACAAACTGCTTATGACCAGACATCTGGTCATAATCCTCTACACAGACCTTTAGATTGCACACTAAAACTCTCAGATTAAATGTACATATTCAATCTGAGTCCTTTTTTATGTCCAGCAGGGTGCCTGCTAGTCTTCTGTCAGTCTCACACTCACCAGCTATTTACATTCACCATCCACTTCTAAGTCTTAACAACTGATCATAAACAGTTTACCTGTTCTTGAAATGGATGTCAACATTCACCGCTCTTGCTTTGTTTCTGTGTTGAATTTCTGACATCCAGACAGTCACTGGGCTACATGCTAAGCATAGGTCTCAACTTCATTGCTCAAGAATCAAAGAGAAAGAAAGAAAGAATCAAGGAGAAAGCCAAAATTAATGTGGGCAACAAAGGATAAAAATCAAAGGCAATTTCCATAAATTACTCTAATTCACTTCAAACATTAATACAGCAGGAGGTTTTGCATCAACATGCATTTTCTAAACAATAAGTATGAAACTCTTATATCTGGCATTGCTGACTGGTTGTTATCATCAGTGAGTTACCAGAAAATTTAAAAAATTATGCTGGAAAGAGCAAACATATAATCAAAATCAGGGATAGTTCAGAGGTATGACATTAATAGTCTCAGACTGACTGAAGAATATATTATGCCTGAAAGTCTTAGTATATCCAGCCAAGGTTCTTCCTACTCTGTTTTCATTTTTTTCACACTTCACCAAACAAAAAGCCACTGTCAAGACTTACCTGGTTCAAGCAGCTAGGCAGTGAGACATTTCCCTGTGGTACATTTGGATGGGGACACATGGCTTAAGTGACATTCAGCGGCAAAGAAATATAGCTATTGGTAATTCTCTATGAGCAAAAAACAAGCACGCTCTACCATGCCCAAAGCTTTAATAACCAAGTACTTGGGGGAAGAAGAAGAAATGAGTGTTGTGCTCTATGTACAGTACATGCTTATGCAACTACAACATACAGATGTGTGCTACAGCATGGAGGAAATCCTACATGCTACTGTAGCCACATGTATGCTCCAGAATGCATTTTAGGTAATATTCCCTAAACACTGTGAAGGGAGTAGTGGTCCACAAACACACCAATTATAAAGGCTCTGCCCATTGTGCAATGCATTTTTACTGCAACTGACATGTCACCTGGACAGCCTGCTGCTGATGCCTGCCATATTGCCTGCTGTCTCATGTTGCCTTGGGAGCCATCGACATTATTTACCACCTGTGCATTTTGTTATTGAAGTTGTGGCCATGGAACCGCATTCTTCTCTTTGCCCACAGGGAATTACTAAGAGCCATATTTCTCTGCAGCTGAATGTCACTTCAGGGAGGTGTCCCCAACCAAATGTGCCACATGGAAATATTACACTGCCTAGGCACCTGAACCCTACTTTCACTGCTTCTTTCCAAGTCAAGAGCACAGCCCCATCCAGACAAATATTGTTAGAAAGTACTATCCAGACTTATATAATCTCATACGCCTTCTTTATTCTGACCTTCTATTGGAATTATATCACTAACAGGTGTTTTCCCTGCATTCTGGTTTCTCGTTGCTTCTTTAATTTCAGTTTCCCTTATTTTTATATAAATACCACTCTTCCTACATCTTTGAAACTATATATTTCTATTGTCATAATTTTCATCATATTTGTCTAAATATCTCAACAGTCTGATTACAGAAATAACTATTTAGCCACAAAGAAAACCTAAAAGTTGGATGACCAAAATGATGCTGACAATATGTGTGTAGCTTGTAGCTTGAGTAAGTTGTTCACAAACTATTACAACATTAATATTTACAGGGTTTACTGTAGTTTATAAAAACAATTTAAGATATAGGATCTTATTAATGTGACTTCTGTAAAGCTTAACTTGCACTGAACAGTTTGCAATTTATACTGCATTTTTATGCCTCATATGGTTGTAGAGATATCAACATTGGTTTGAACTGTAAGGATATAATGTGATTTTGTCAAAAAGCTCAGGTTAAAACCATTGGATGTTACAGTACAAAATTCTAGAGTTTCTTTGAAGGAAATAATTATCCTGTTTAAAGGGTAACACATGAAAATAATGTTCTTCTGCCAGGGATATTGGTAGTTTTCTTTTCTCTTCTTTGTTTTTCATCTTATTTTCTTTACCCCTACACTCCTACTTCTATATCTGATGTTTCCTCTACTTTTCTGTAGCAGGGAGAAGCTGAAGATTCTCAAGCTCCATTTCCTTTTTTCAGTATGAGATTACTCTATCTGCCCTTCATTTACTGTACTTACATCCTTTCATTTATTTTTAACTTTGAGCCTTTTCCTGTCTTCAAATGAACATGTCTTAGTATTTTAACAACTGGAAACATTTGACAAGATTCAGAATCAGATTCTCAAATCCTTCCACACAGAAGAAAATAAAAGTTCCTTCTGCATCTTCTGGTCATGCACCTTTCCTTTACTGGGGCTATATATTTCTGGCAATATATCTTAAGCATTTGGCCCCAATATCTGCCATAACTTCTTGAACTGGTGAAAGTCTTGGCAAATAATCATATCATCTGTTAAATTATGTACTACTAATTCTAGGTTTAACACCTTGCGTAAAAGGATTTGCATCCATATTTGTGCTATAGGGTACCCGCTTCAGTGTCTGTGTTCATGTATTACTTCAATGTTCTATTTACTAGTTGTTTTATGCTTGCAGACATATTGTGTTTAACTAATGCAATCATGCTCCCTAAGCCCAACAACCCTTCCATCTCTTTCACTTCCATAAATTTACATTTAATAAATTTAGCAGAATTACACAGCTAAAACAGACCGCAATTCTACTAGTTACCATTGTTAGAGTCTCCTTGTGTTCTGACTGAAGAGTGCTTCTCAAACAATCTGGAAATATAGTGCTGACAAGTATGTTTTTGGCACTTTTTAACTTTTCAGAGTTCTGCACTGTCTTAATTTTTGCTTGACTGAATAATTTATATATTTGCTGGCATTGTTTTCTGTTTTCTGATCTGTTCTAAAACTGGTTCCCCCCTATTCCTGTGGTGTTCTTAAAGTTGGTAAAACTGGTCTAACAGCTTTTGTGTTATCTGATTGTTTCAAAGCTTGCTGATATAAAAATAGTCCCTGTTTGTAAAGTCCTGCATACGATTGCTAGAATCTCCTTGTGTTCTGACTGAAGAGTGCTTCTCAAACAATCTGGAAATATAGGACTGATGAGTATATTTTTTAGCACTTTTTAACTTTTCAGAGTTCTGCACTGTCTTAATTTTGGCTTGACTGAATTATTTGTATATTTGCTGGCATTGTTTTCTGTTTTCTGATCTGTTCTGAAACTGGTTCCCCCTATTCCTGTGGTGTTCTTAAAGTTGGTAAAACTGGTCTAACAGTTTTTTTGTGTTATCTGATTGTTTCAAGGCTTGCTGATATAAAAATTGTCCCTGTTTGTAAATTCCTGCATACCATTGCTAGAATCCCCTTGTGTTCTGACTGAAGAGTACTTTTCAAACAATCTGGAAATATAGCGCTGATAAGTATATTTTTGGCACTTTTTAACTTTTCAGAGTTCTGCACTGTCTTAATTTTTGCTTGACTGAATTATTCATATGTTTGCTGGCATTGTTTTCTGTTTTCTGATTTGTTCTGAAACTGGTCCCCCCCCACTCATTCCTGTGGTGTTCTTAAAGTTGGTAAAACTGGTCTAACAACTTTTGTGTTATCTGATTGTTTCAAGGCTTGCTGATATAAAAATTGTCCCTGTTTGTAAATTCCTGCATACCATTGCTAGAATCTCCTTGAGGTCTGACTGAAGAGTGCTTCTCAAACAATCTGGAAATATAGCACTGATAAGTATATTTTTTGGAACTTTTCAACTTTTCAGAGTTCTACACTGTCTTAATTTTTGCTTGACTGAAGCATTTATGTATTTGCTGGAATTTTCTGTTTTCTGATCTGTTCTGAAACTGTTTTTCTCCCTTCCCCCACCCTATTCATGTGTTGTTGTTATAGCTGGCGGGTTTGCAGTTGCCCACCCCTACTGTAAATTTGATCTGGGACACTCCTCCCAGTCTAGTGTCATTAGTTCGTTCTACCTCATACAGAGAGAACATTTGAGAAGGCCAACCCACTTAGGTTCTTATCCTTGAATTTACTTCTGCTCCTTGTTTCTCCCTTTCCACTTTACTAAAAAAAAAAAAAAAAAAGTATATTTTCTGGTGCTTTTTAACTGTTCAGAGTTGAATAAAACAACAACTGAATTCAGTTCAGAATACATTTTGAATAAATTGTATGTATTTAACCGATATTTGCTTTAATACTGCTACACACTCAAGTGTGCTAGCTTGCACTTCACTTGAATTGTTTTTAGTGCTGTTTTAGCTGATTTCTGGAAAACAAATTCTAAGCTTGTTTCCTGCCTTTCATGTAACTAGTCTAGTCCAGATACAGATTTGCTCTATCCAGGACTGTTTGTAAGCTTTTGAGCCCCCCAAGCCTTTCTGTCTTGGAGGGAAGCCTTCTAGCTTGTCAGTGGGAGTGGTAAGCACTAGGTAGCCTATCTACCACAAGAGGAGGGGTTTCTGCCCAGAAATTGTAGTTTATTGGCCATTTGGGCAGTTTTTCCATCTCTTTCAACTTTCTGGTTTAAAAGCTTGTGATTGCGCTTGTTTCCCACCTTTCCTGTAACTAGTCTAGTCCAGATACAGATATGCTGTATCCAGGACTGTTTGTAAGCTTCTGAGTGGTGCAAACGTCTGCTCTTCAATTTTTCCTTAGATCTGCTAGTTCTCTCCTCTCCTGCACTTTTACTAGCTTATTAGTCTAGCACTTTACCAGACTTCTTGTAGCAATTATTGTAGCACACAAAAGTGCTACCAGCACTAAACATCCTTGAAGGAAACAGCTCCAGTACTTATTATTAATGCCCACCCCTCCAGGCATGTCTAAAGGTCAGTTCCCTGTACTTTCTCCTATTAACCTGGTGAACTTGGGAATCCTGAGGAAATGTAGCAACTGCCTCATGTAGACTGACAATCCTCTCCTCATACCTCCCAACACTCAGACATGCGAGAGATGCACTTATATATCCAAATTGTAAACCACACACTTTCCAGCCAAGACAGGAATAGCTGGTCAAGAGGGGAAAGTCCAACACTTGCACCACACCACATGGAACACATAGCCCTCTAGAACACACATTGGCACTGCCTTCACATAAAAACACAAACCACACAATCACCTTCACGGAGGCTCTCAATAAAAATCTACCCAAACAGCAGATACCTCCAAGGCAGAAATGTGCTCGACCACCACAACACAACACTAATCATGAGACACATAACTCTCCTAAACAGTGTGTCACTCAACCAAAGCCCCTAAGGCAAAACAGCATGCCCAACACACTAGTCATAGGTGACTCATTAGTGAGGCACACTGATGTCCCACTCACTAGGGTAAATAAGGAGAAAGTAACAGTCGGCTGCCTGTCACGCACCAGGATCTGCCACATAATGCACACACTCAGGTCCCTCATCAGCAGGTACAAATATGACTCTGTCATTTTACATGTGGGTGTGAATGACCTAAGACGTACCTCCCTGGAGTACATGAAAAGAGACATGGAGGAGCTTGTGGATTATGTATCCAAAACGATTATGACCCTATCCCTGAGCAGTATCCTACCATCACCCAGAATGATAACACAGTGCAAGCAGAAAATGATTGATTTCAACAATTGGCTAAGTTTCTGGTGTCATTCTAAGGCGATCCAGTATCTGTCTGCCTGGGATGACATGATTGATAGACCTTGATTCTGTGCCACATATGGCTTGCATCTGCCACCCCTGGGCTTCCAGATACTGGCCAAGGCTCTTGCCACCCCATAACGCCTTTTTTAGGTGGTGTTCCACAGACCAAATTACCACAATAGCAGCTACAAACAAATGCAATTTGAGGATCATGCTGCTCAACACTAGAAGTCTAAATCTCAAAATGCACTAGCTCAAAGCACTGCTTAAAATGGAGAACATCAACATTTGTGCTGTAACAGAAACCTGGTTCAAGGCAGCAGAAAGCACCCCTGCACTACCAGGCTATAACTCATTCCACACCTTTCAGCCCCAGAACTTGGACCAAAGCTCCACAGGCGGTGGTGTTTCCATATTCATAAAGGATGCGCACATCTCCAGACTGGTAGCCCAACATAATGCATCTGAGATACTTCAGGTGCAGCTAACACTGGGTAAGCCAGCGATTCATGTCATAGCCTGCTATAGGTCACCAACCATGTCCCAAGACTCACACTCTTAACACTTTCATATTGGGCAACTTCAACTACTCCTCCATTAACTGGGAAAACTACTCATGTAACAATGCACTTGCTGAACGTTCCCTGGAATTCATTAATTCCAATGTCCCAGACCAGGTCTTTCTTACCCCCCCTAGAGGTAGCAACATCCTTGACCTGGCCATTACTAACATGGGCAACCATTGCTCTGCACCAATAGTCAACTCCTCCCTGGTTAGATCTGACCACAAACTAATCATCTTGCAAATCTACATCCCTCCCACCCCCCCACCCCGGCAAAGGTAACTACCATGAAAAACTTCTCCAAAGCTAACTTTGGGCTCCTAAAAACAGAGGTGGCTAACTTCATGGCACCCATGCAAATGGAGAATTGTTGCATAACCACCGAATCATACACCAATGCACTGTATGAACACCTACATAAATGCATGGATCTCGCCATACCCAATAGAGCCAAGATGCTCTCCTCCAAAAAAAGAAGCCAATCTGGTGGTCCCTTGCCATAAACAAACTCTGCAACAGAAGGAGGAAACTGATGCGGAATAAAGTGAAGTCCCAAGACTGGAAAAATGTCCTTATCAGCCTTAACAAAAAGTTGAGATCTCTCATCAAATCCTCTAAAGCTAGCTATGAAAACAGAATTGCAGCAGATATTAAAGACAACCACAAGGCCTTCTATAGTTATGTAAAGAATCTCCAAGGCAATACCCAGATTTGCTCTGAGCTACTGCACAATGGTACCTCCTATACCGAGCCAATAGATATTGCCAATATACTGTCCGACAGATTCAGTGCCAACTTTACCCCTCTCTCCTCCCAAAAGGACCAATCACAATACCAGTAGATTACAAGGCACCCAATATTACTGCTGTACAGGTTAAAACACCACTGTCCAAGGCCAAGAATACAGCTTCTGTGGGACCTGGCAATATCCCTGGCTGTGTTCTACATGAACTACAGAGTGAACTGGCACCTCACTTGTGTGCCCTGTTCAATCACAGCCTCACCTCAGGCTTTGTCCCTACCAAATGGTGCACTGCTACACTCATCCCTCTCCACAAAGGAGGTACGACTACAGACCCTGGGAACTATCACCCCATTAGCCTGACGAGTCTGATATCTAAAGTTATGGAACGTATCATCATGGACATAAACAAGGATATAGAGAATCTCCAAACTCTAGAACCCACACAGTCTGGTTTTGTGAAGGGTAGATCATGCTTATTCAACTTGGTTGACTTCTTTGAGCCAGTTACCAGAGCTGTGGATGAAGGCAAGGTGGTTCATACAGCCTACCTTGATCTGGCCAAGGCCTTTGATACCATTCCCCACTCAGGAATCACAGAAAAACTCACTAAGCTAGACATCAACCCCTATATCACTAGGTGGTTTCCAAACTGGCTCACAGATAAAACCCACAGTGTAAAAGTAGCTGACTCCAAATCAGACTGGCGACCAGTCATGAGTGGAGTCCCACAGGGTTCAGTCTTGAATCTTCTCCTGTTTGGTATCTACTTCTCTGAAGTCCAGACCAACACGAAGGAACTCTGGCTGACAAATTTTGCAGACAATTGCAAGTTGGGAGCTATTATTAACTTCCCAAGTGATGTTGACATCCTACAGAAAGGCCTCACTGAGACCAAAGACTGGTGTCAGAACCATGGCTTTAAGCTCAATGCCAAAAAATGTGTTGTCACCCCGCTTGGGAAAAACCCAGTTCCCATGAATTATCACATTGATGGTAGTCCACTGAACACAGAAGGTGTTATAAGAGATCTGGGAACACAGGTTGACAGCAACCTCTCTTTTGACCATCACATTGCCACTGTGGTCAGAAAGTCCTTCACTGTGGCACATCTCATTACTAAGGGTTTTTCATCATGGAAGAAAGAGGTCATTTTCTCCTTCTACTCTTCCCTCATTAGACCAATCATCAAGTACAATGCCCCATTTGGCATGTACCTCACTAGACACCTGCAACAACTGGAGAGGCTGCAAAAGTACCTCACAAAGAGGATACTAGGCCTTAAACACTTGTCCTATATGGACAGACTCAAAAAACTCCAACTATTCTCTGTCTCATATCGCCTACTTAGAGGCAATCTCTGTTTGACTTACAAAGACATGTCTGACCCAGCTCTGATAGAAATGCTACATCTAAAGAAATCCCAATCCCTCCACACCACATGCTCCAGAGACCTCAATCTCATTACCACAATCAACAGAACATGCTGGAAGGACAGGTTCATAACCCAGAGACTGACCATGCTATGGAATAGACTTCCCATACATGTCAAACAGAGCACCTCACTGGCCCTCTTCCAGAGAAATATTGATGAGTGGATGGGAAATAGAAAATTCACCCTGGGGATCACTCCAGTGGCTCTACTCGACAGAGGCACTGGGAACTAAGGTCGGGTGACACGATGCCAGGGTAAGCCTATAGGCTAGGCTTGTAAAGACTCCAGGGCTATTAGCCTAGTACACACCTATGAACCTAAAAGTTATACACTGGGGCATACAGTAAGCATGCTTTTATGTACAGCTCATTTGCTAACCTTAGTTTCTACAGGTACAATATTGCTATTAGCAACTTTGTAGTATCTTGCTATTCACCCTTTTGTAGAACATGTAATGTAAAGAAGCTCAAGTTAAAGTTTTTTCCTGTTTGCAGACAAAAATACTTTGTTGAAGGTCTGTTAGTAATCCTTTGTACATGCCAAGTCTGACTTTGTGTTGGCAATTTCTGTTAAGAAGATGCACTGCTGAAAGAATTAGCTGTCCAGAAGGCTTGGGGCTATTCTGTAATAACCATTTTCTTAAACTGCAAGGGAATGCCCTTTAACATTTACCTACATAGGTTTCATAGGTTCATAGGTTCATAGGTTTATACTAGGCTATCTGCCCTAAGGCATTTATAAGCCTAGCCCAAATTTTTGTGGCTTACGCCACCCCTTATATGAAAAAATACTGTGCCCATTAGTTTGTTGTGCCTCTGTCCAGCAGTGACACAGAGATGATTCCCAGGGTAAACCTACAATCTCTCATCCACAGGTCTAGATTTCTCTTGAACAGAGTCAGCGAGGTGCTCTGCCTCACATGGACCGGGATTTTATTCCACAGCATAGGGAATCTCTGAGTGATAAATCTATCCCTCCAGCACGTCCTATTTATATCCGTGCTAAGGTTTAAGCCGCTTGCTCTAGTGGTTTTGGTGGATTTGGATTTTTTGAGGTGGAGCATGTCCATTAATTCCGGGTTGGACATGGCCTTGTATGTCAGGCACATGTCACCTCTGAGCAGACGGTATGACTGAATAGAGCTGGAGTTTCTTCAATCTGGCAGCATATGACAGATTTTGGAGTCCCTTTATCCTTTTGGTGAGGAACTTTTGGGGTCTCTCCAATTGCTGCAGATGTCAGGTGAGATACATCCCGAATGGGGCATTGTACTCGATCATTGGTCTGATAAGTGAAGAGTACAGGGAACAATGACCTCACTAGATCTGGATGTGAATCCCTTCATGATCAGGTGGGCAATGTAGAAGGTCTTTCTAACCACTTTAGCAATGTGAGTGTCAAAAGAAAGGCCACTGTCAACCTGGGTCCCCAGGTCCCTGATAACCTCTTCTGTGCTTAGTGGATTGCCACCTATATGGTAGCTTGGGGTTACCTTGTTTTTCCCGAAGGGTATGACTATACATTTTTGGCGCTTAACTTCAGGCCATGGCTCTGGCACCAGCTATCTGTTTCCGTGAGTCCCTTCTGAAGGATATCCGTGTCTAATGCACTTTCCACTATGGCCCAGTTTGCAGTCGCCTGCAAACTTTGTCAGCCAAAGTCCTCCTATGTTGGCCTGTACTTCTGAGAAGTAGATGCCAAACAATAGGGGCCAAGGACCGACCTGTGGGACACCACTTGTGACCGGCTTGGAGTCTGACACAGCCAGCAACTCTAACCCTGTGGGTTCTGTCCTTAAGCCAGTTTGCAACCCATCTTGTGACATATGGGTTTACATTTAAGCTGGTAAGTTTTTCTACAATACCCGAGTGGGGTATTGTGTCGAAAGCCTTTGCAAGGTCAAGGTAGGCTGTATGGACTGCCTTTCCTCATCAATGGCCTTGGTGACTGTTTCAAGAAGTCAACCAAGTTCAAAAGGCATGATCTTCCCTTGACAAAGCCAAACTGGGTCGGGTCCAATGTCTGCAAGTCCCCTATATCTTTGTTTATGAGCTCCATTATGATCCTCTCCATAGCTTTGCAGACTAGACTTGTTAAGCTTATGGGGTGGTAATTACCAGGGTCCGTAGAGGTGCCGCCTTTGTGGAGTGGGACAACAGTTGCCGTGACGCCACTCCTTGGGCACGATCCTGTGGTAAGGCTGAGATTAAACAGCTGCCTTATGTGCGGGTTTAATTCCTCATTTAGCTCGTGTAGCACACAGCCGGGACACCATCCGTCCCATTGATGCTGTGTTTTAGCTTTAGAGAGAGCAGCTTTCACCTGCATTTGAGATGTCCGGGAGGCTACACTCGGCTGGGATAGTTATCTCTCCTTTAGGGGAGAGGGGAGAGGGGTGAAGTTTGCACTGAACCTGTCTGCCAGTATGTTGGCAATGTCTGTGGGTTCAGTGATTTTTGTATCATTTTGGACTAATTCTGAGCATATCTGGGAGTTTCCACCCAGGTTCCTAACATAGCTGAAAAGGCCTTATGATTGTCCTTGAATCCATGGCAATTTTCTCTCAAAATTGGCCTTAGTTGATTTTATGAGTGCTCGTATTTTTTACTAATAATGATCAGGGGTGACTTCCCTTTTATGGATTTTGTTCTATCATGTAATAGCTTTCTCCTCTTATTGTAAAGTTTGTTAATGGCTGGGGTCCACCAGACTGGACGTTTGCCCTTTGTGGAAAGAGTCTTGGTTTTATTTGGGATTGCCTGATCCATGCAGTCCTGGAGGTGTTCATAGAAGGCATTTGTAAGGGCTTCCGCAGCTTGGGTTGTGGTTTCCACTGGCTCAGGGGCCTTGAAGGATACCACACCAGTCTTGAGTAGTGTGAAGTTTGCTTTAGAGAAGTTCTTCACTATGGTCTTTTTGTTTGGGGTGGGCGGGATGTGGATTTCCAGTGAGATTAGTTTATGATCAGATCTCACCAATGAGGGATATACTTCGGTGTGGAGCATTTTGTCCCCATGTTTGTGACAATGAGATCTAGTATATTTTCTCCTCTCGTGGGAACAGTGACTAGCTGTTCCATGGCATTTGAATTTATGAACTCCAGGAACCGTTGGGCTAGAAAGTTAGGGCTTGAGTAATGCTCCCAGTCTATATTCGGTAGTTGAAGTCACCCAATATGATGGTGTTTGGAGATACATTTATACCCTCCAGTGTCTTCAGGAAGGCTGTGTGGGGTTCCTGAGTTTGAGAGGGTGGCCTGTAGCATGCTACAATTTGTAGAGCAGTTTTGCCTATGGTTAGTTGCACCTGGATGGTTTCCAAGCTTCGCGTTGCCACCAACCTGGAGGTGTGGGTATCCTTTATGAATATGGATACACCTCCTTTTGTGGTGTGGTCCGGGTTTTGGGGATGGAACGCATGATATGAGGTAAAACCTAATAGTGCCGGGTGCTCTCAGGAGCCTTGAACCAGGTTTCAGTTACAGCACAGACATCGATGTTCTCCATACTGAGAAGGGCCTCGAGTGCGTGCATTTTGAGATTTAGACTTCTGGCATTGAGCAGCATTACCCTCAGTTTCTTCCCATTTTGTTTTCTAGGGTGGTAGGTTTAGAATTTGAGCCTTGCCTAAAAAGGCACTATGGGGTGGCAAGAGCCTTAGCCAATATCCGAATCCCAGGGGTGACAGGTGCAAGCCGTCCCTTGAAGCAGTGTGGCTTGTCAAGCATGTCATCCCAGGCAGACAGACACTGGATCCCCTTTGAATGACACCAGACATTAAGCCAATTGTTAAAGCTGATCATCTTGTCTCTATATTGTGGCATCATTCTTGGTGAAGGAAGGATACTGCTCAGGGTTAGGGTCATACCTGCCTGGGCTACATAATCAGAGAGCTCCTCTATGTCTCTTTTCATGTAGTCCAGGGAGGTACGTCTCAGGTCGCTCACACCAGCATGGACAATGACTGTGTCATATTTGTACTTGCCGTGGAGTGACCCAGTGCTTGTGTTATGTGGCGGATTCTAGCCCGATAGGCAGCTTACTGTGACCCTCTCCTTGTTCAGCCTGGTGAGTGGGACGTCAGTGTGTCTGACTATGGAGTCACCTATGACAAGTATGTTTGGTGTTGTATTTGGCCTTAAGGGCTGTGACTGCTTTGCACACTGCTTTTGTGGTTTATGTGTTGCTTGTGGGGTGTCTTGAGGTAGCAGTTGTTTGGGTGTCTGCTTTGGAGGCCTCTGCTGTTTAGGTAAATTTTACTCAGAGCCTCCAGTATGTCTTTGTGTGTTTATGTGTTTGATTCAGTGGAGTGGTAGCATTATGTGAGGCTGGTTTTGTGGTGTGTGTAGTTGCCTTCTCCTCCTGTCTGGTCTTGCCAGTCCTGAGTTGAGAGAGCTCAGCCTCCAGTTTGGCTAAATAGCTGCATCTCTCGCAAGTATTTGTGTTATGTGGGAGGAGGAAAGGGTTGTCTGTGTACATGAGGCAGTTATAACATTGCCTCAAGATTCACAGATTCACCAGCTGGACCGGAGAGAAGATTGACAACTGACCTTTGGACATGCTAGAATAATATTGGGAATTCCTTAATTGAAAACAAGGGCCAGTGGGGAGTGAGGGTATAGTGCTTTTAATTTTTAGTGCTGACTTATATAATTGCTTTAGTGAGCAAGTGCCAGGTAACTTGAGTGCAATGTGTTACAAGTAACTAAATGCAAAACGACAAACAGTAACTTTCTTTCAAGTGAAACAAGGAAATAAGTACAGTAAGCAATGCAGATATCACTAGTGATCCACAGAAGCGCTGAGAAGTTGCGTATTAGGTGGAATTAGCTTCCAGGGAAATAACAAGCAAACAAACAACAAGCATATAAACAAAGCTAGATTCAGCAGGCCTGGATCTAGTCTATGCTAGAGCAAACAAGGTGAACCAATTTCAGTAAGATACAGTTCAAATATTCAGGCACTATAAACCTTTAACCAGAAATTCCCAGCTCAGAAGGGCAGAGTCCAGCCTCTTCTCCCACAAGAGTGCAGACCACGAACCTTCTTAATGTAAAATAACTGGCCTGAAGCCCAAGTGCCTAAACCAGAACTAATACAGCCAAGATTACTAGATTTATACTCACAAGAGGTTATAGCCTCAATTTCAAACTTGGTAGAAAATCAGATATCTGTAACTGTACTACTTTGTTTATATTGGGTGTACAATTGTGAAATTTAAGTGACTGTGCCTCAGATGAAGTCCTATCCCCTTGGTAACATTTGTTGTTTCATGTTATCATAGCTGTCTGCATCAGCATCCTCAAGATCCATGTATGCTTTTTGTGAGTCCCCATTTAGATACCATGACAATATCCTGTACCACTCAGCTTGGAACTAGTTTTCAGTAGCTGCATATTTCTGAAATTGTGCCAAATAAGCATCCACATCATCAGTTTTTTCAGATGTGCACTGTCTTTTAGGGATTCCCAACAAAGAAGATGGTTGGCTTAGTATAATGGATCTCTGTTATTGGAGCTTGTGTAAATGTTGGTCAGTGGTTGCTCATCTGTCCTCAAGATCCGTGATTGATTCAACAAAACCTCAATTATTTTTCTGTTCTGAAAAGAACAGAACAAAACAGCTACACACATCTTTTTAGCTTAACAGACAATTATCACCAACAGAAAATTTATTTTCAAAGCAACTGCTTTCACTCTCATGAGCATCCATTTTACCATGGCAAATTCACATACGGGCATACAAATTTTATTGTACCACTCATGCAGTTTACCAGGTTGAGAAGAGCCAGTAATTCAGGTTGGTTTAACAGCAAGTAATTACCATTTTAAGAAGTAAAACTGCATTTGGTCTGGAAACCTTTCATTCTTTTTTATGGTAGGGAACAGCAAATGAGGCATAGGATTGGCTTTCAAGTAGCTTGGTAACTCACATTTTAAAACAGAACTGTTTGCCTAACTTCAACATCAGTGTAGCAATTTACAGTTATAAAGGCAGTCTCTGGAGCCTTCATTTCAGGTTCAGTCTGAGATTAATTTACAAACAAGAATATAAAGTTATTTTTCTTGCCAAAATTGTGGATAGTATAAAAAACAGCCAAGAATGCACTCTTAATTTGTTTCAAGAAATGCTTTTGGAAATGCAAGTCTGTAAAAATTCAGTCTGCTGAACAATACACGTAGATTATTTCTAAAGTTGAACTCAATATGGCCTCTTTTTAGTCAATGTAATTTCATCTTTCCTCGATACAAGGGTTTTGGGCAGTAAAACAAATAGTATTGTACAGACAGTATTAATTCTATTGGTTTCTCTTTTACAAGACAACAGCTCAAATCCTGTTTTCAAGTCTCAGGGATGCTTTCCAGACTGCCTTCATCCTTCAAACAGCTTTCTCTAGACCTCTACAGAACCATGTCTAGTACCAGAGGTCAGAAATCTAATTTTTCCAAGTGGTAATGGACATGTTATACACTTAGAGCCAAATCATGTTTATTAGCTGCCATGGAGAGTTATCTGTCAGCTTCAGGTTAGGAAAGTTTGGATTTCCCGTCAAAGGCTTATCCTCTTGTAACAGCATCCCCAGCCAGGCATAATACTATCTATATTTATATCTATCTATAAATATGTTTATACATGCACATAGACACACAGACACACACACACACACACACACATATATATATATATATATATATATATATATATATATATATATATATATATATATATATATATATATATATATATCTCAATGTATTGAAATTACAACCAATCACAGAATGAAAATACCTTTCTTTGAGATTGGATAATAAAAACTCTACCATTGTCTTCAGACATACTTTGCATGAATAATAATAATATTATGGAAAGGGCTTTCTTTCCGAAGATAAGGTGTACATTAGCATACCCTAACCTTGCTTTTGCCCCTAACTGCAGCCCTACACCTAACCTTGTTAAAAAAAAACTTTTCATAACAGTACCACTACACAATACTCAGAGACTCATTTCCCATACTCCAACACATATACACCTCTAAATCTGCACTCTTCCCTAGACATTAACTGCAACCCACAAACATACATTCTTATCCCTAATGCTGAAACTTTTGGTATATCTGAAAGTTTCAACATTAAAACCCAATCCAGTCTTTCTTCTTACAACACTTCTATTAGTCAACAAAGAGTGAACTGCACTCATATACCCATATATATAAATATATATATATATATATATATATATATATATATATATATATATATATATATATATATATATTATATATATACCAGTTACAAGTGGTGTCCCACAAGGCTCAGTCCTGGGACCTCTCTTGTTCGGTATATATTTCTCGGAGGTACAGGCCAACACGGAAGGACTGTGGCTGACCAAGTTCGCAGATGACAGCAAACTGGGCGCCATAATCGACTCTCCAGCCAACACAAGCATCCTCCAAAAGGGCCTCATAGAAACAGACAACTGGTGCCAGAGCCATTGCCTCAAGCTAAATGCCAAAAAATGTATAGTCATCCCCTTTGGCAAAAACAAAGTGCCCACAAATTACCACATAGGTGGTAATCCATTAAGTACAGAAGAAGTAATTAGGGACCTGGGGACCCAAGTTGATAGCAATCTCTCATTTGACAACCACGTGGCCAAAGTGGTTAGAAAAACATTTTATATAGCCCACCTAATCATGAAGGGATTCACATCTAGATCAGGGGAGGTCATCGTGCCTCTTTAATCATCCCTCATCAGGCCCATAATTGAGTACAATGCCCCTTTTGGGATGTACCTTACCAGACACCTGCAGCAACTGGAAAGACCCCAAAAGTACCTCACCAAGAGGATCAAGGGCTCAAACAGATGCCATATGCTGCCCGGTTAAAGAAACTCCAGCTCTACTCAGTGGCATACCGCCTGTTCAGAGGCGATCTGTGCCTGACGTATAAAGCCATGTCCAACCCGGAATTAATGGGCATACTGCACCTCAGAAAATCCAAATCCCATCGAGATATGCGCTCAAGAGACTTGAACCTCAGCACTGAAATAAATAGGACATGCTGGAGGGACAGATTCATAAACCAGAGGCTCCCTTCACTCTGGAATAAAATCCCAGTCCAGGTTAGGCAGAGTCCTTCATCGACTCTCTTCAAGAGAAATCTTGATGAGTGGATGAGAGATCGTAGGTTTACCCCGGGTATCACTTCTGTGTCACTGTTAGACAGAGGCACAGTATACTAACCTCGAAAAAGGGCATAGCAAAATAAATTTAAAATGGGTGGCGAAAGCCAAACACATTCTGTCTAGGCTTATAAATGCCCTAGGGCAGATAGCCTAGTATGAACCTATGAACCTATGAACCTATATATATATATATATATATATATATATATATATATATATATATATATATATATATATATATATATCAGTGGCGGATTTAGGCATGGGCAGGGCACGCCACCGCCCCTTTTTCAACTTTCTTCTTTCGTGCCAGCCCCTTTTAAAACTTTCTTCTTTTTTTTTTTGAAAATCAGGTGCATCATTCCTGAAGAATCCTGTCACCAATGCGCCAAGTACATCGGAGATGTGATTGGAGGTTGGTGTCAGATGATTAATTTTTTTTTTTTAATAACATAACGGTCCTCCTCCAACTGCATCTCCTCTTGTAATTTAGGCGCGTTGGTGACAGCTGACAGGAATCGTTGGGTAAGCTATTGTCGGAAGACAAGCTTGTTCAATTTTAAAATAAAAACTACATTGGGGGTGCTGCACTGTTTGAGAAATCAAGCATGCATTTACTTTTACGTGGGTGCAACCTTCTGGGAGTTGTAGCGTACTAAGTATTGTGTGCATTTTAAGGTTGTTTGAGTCCGTGTCAGCTTAGAAACGTGATGACTTATAGCCTCTCAGTATACCACATTTCTCTAAATAACATTTTCCATCAATGCTATTGCTTTGGAACAAGTTAGAAAGTCAATGAAATCTCTGTGCTAGACTAAGTTAGAAACGTGATGACTTGTAGCCTCTCAGAAGTATACCACATTTCTCTAAATAACATTTTCCATCGATGCTATTGCTTTGGAACAAGTTAGAAAGTCAATGAAATCTCTGTGCTAGTTCTTTTATGCTACTCCCACAAACATGAGAACTCCAAACGCTCCAGCTTGAGAACCTTTTGAGATATAAAAAAACATTCACTTACACAACTGCCTAACTGAAATGGCTGTGATAGGATTTCAGTACTTGGCTCCTTGCCAAACCTCTCGATCTGTTAGCGCAAGAAATTTGGACAAAGGCAAAATAATGACAACAGCCCCAAAATAGGGACATATTTTAAATATTGCTCTTCCAAACTTGGAAAATTAATGGTATAATTGATTCTGCATTGGCATGCATTTTCTGAAGGATATGCAGCCTGAAACTCAAAATGTTTTTTTTTTTTTTATTATTTAGTGACTTCATTCGTAAAAGATGTTCCAGAAACCCACATATTTTATGAGGAAAGGACCAAACATAGAGTAAAAAAAAATCTACACATTCTGCAAAACTCTGGGCTTTTGGGAGCTACGGAACCACCCCGCCCCTCCAAAAATGAGTAGTTTCTGTAACCCTTTGGCCAAGAGTTGCTTACTGGTATGTCGGTGGGCACTAACTTTTGAAGTCTTTCCTTCATTTTTCCTTCTCTGGAATTACTGAGATAATGTTGGCGAAGGAGAATGACGTTTTTCTTTGTTTTACGGTTTACGCGACCCTGCTAATCGTAAAAATGTATTTGATCACAATAGTTACGGGGCAACTGAGGCTGAGGAGAAAGGTAGGCTGAAATTATTAAGTAGCCAACACTTACTACCAGAGCTTTAGTACGCAAATTTGGAGCAGAGCTAACATGATAAAGGTCCTAGCTATCTTCTGACAGGAAATACACGTCTGCTAGTAGCAGTGTTTCAGAGAATTTGTGCATGCATGCTATTTTTTGTTGTAAGTCTTACTGTTATTTTATTACCAATTACAGCACATTGCCTAACACACCATGTATTGAAAAAGTAAAGAAATGAAGCACAAAGCAGGCGACGACTAAATACACAGCTAAAAGTGCATTTAATATTCCGCAGCTGCTGGCTTTGAACCTTTGTTTATGTGCTATAATTGCACAACTGAAAAAAGACAGTAGTGGCTGTGAACGCTGTACCGAGCTTTGAACCAACAGCAGTCACAACTCTCAAATGTCCAGATTTTTCACAGAATCTTAGTTTTGGCCCATTCCTCAAAAGATGATTTTCTGGCAAATCACTGAGTATCGAAGTCACTAAATAATGACAGACTTTTGAGTTTCTTGTTTCATAACCTTCAGTAAACACAAGCTAAAACAGAGTACATGCTGCACGCATGTACCTATGTGGTGTGTGTGTGTGTGTGTGTGTGTGTGTGTGTGTGTGTGTGTGTGTGTGTGTGTGTGTGTGTGTGTGTCTCTGACACTCCTAATAAGATAAACTAGATAACGGAGAATGACTGAGGTGTTGGATGATGGCCGGTGTGTGAATAAGTGATTGCAGAGGGTTTGTTTTACTTTATCCCCAGAATGTGCTCTCACTTTTGTAGATTATTAGCTGTTAATATTGCATCATATTATGTAGTGATGTTTAGGTAGCTTCCGTTTTCTGCGGTGTTTGCAGAAATCTTAAAGCTTAGGAAAATATAAACGCACACCTCTCAAGTGTACCTCATTACGAGGAACGTACCTCAGTGTCATAGGCTGAAATTGCAGACTTTATGTACTGTCCCAAACTGTGGAGGTGTGGTAGTTGAATAATTCAGCAGGTGTGATTTTTACAGGATGGATGAATTAGATGTGTGTGATTGCATATTAGGGTGTTTAAGGCACTTTGTAATGTGAAGTGAAAGTATGTGTGGTAGAATAAATGGTTGATGTAGATAAATGCATTGCAGATGACTTTGACATTTTTTTTAATTCCTGTAGCACTGTTGAGGGCACCAGTTCTACTTTCTTTGGTGGTGTGTGTATAGAATTGTACATGCTACTCTGCCATACAGAATGTGTATATGTGCTTTGTTGCATTACCTATACGTATGTACACATGCACAACTTTGTGTGTATGTAGTTCTTTCAGTTGTAATTGTCTTAGGATGGAAATAAAACATGATTGTACTGCATTTGCCCAATTACAGCAGACAAACCCTTGTATTGGGAATGAAATAGCCATGAATTTATTGAACCGGTAAAGGTTAGGATTAGATGTCTGTTAAAAAACTAAATTGCTTAAGCATGAGGTTGTGGTTGGCATAATGGTTAGGGTGTTTATCTCAGAAATGGGATTTGATTCTCCCCTTTGAAAGGGAAATTGGTTAGGCTTAAAATGGTCTGCAAGAGCAGCTAGCCTACTATTACCCATGAAGCTGATCAAAACAGCCAGATGTGTGCTAAGGGCAGAGCTTGGAGAAGAAAAAAGTACAGTTTTGTACCTACCATAAATGTAGATGTTCGAGTGTTCACACTGCTGCACTCATTATACTTGGGTTATCCTGCCATCAGGTGGTTCCCCAGCTGGCCTGAGTTCCAAAGTCTTGGTCCGGCATCGGTTGCTGTCGCTTCCTCCCTGACGTCAGTGCTACAGGGGTATATAAGATGCAGCCGACGCCATTTTCTTCAGTTTTTCTTGCCCCAGATGTCAAGTGCCCCCAAATAGGTAGGCAATTCAACTTGCTAATAAAACATAAGTAAGACAAGCAAACAACAACTTACACTTACCAGCATATACTCCCCATAGGTAGTAAAGGGCAGATGACCTAGGTACGCACCAGCAATATAGAGGGGAAGGAGGGAGGGTAACCTGGACTGCAGCAGTGCGAAAACTCTAACATCTACATTTATGGTAGGTACAAAACTGTACTATGTTCATCATGTTACACTGCTGCAGTCATTACACTTGGGTAGAATCCCAAAGCTGAGGTAGGGTGGCTGGTACTATAATGCATCTGGGGTGGCTATAAGGCCCTGCAGCACTGTAGAGGCGAAGCCAGCTCTGGGTTTGGAGTATAGAGGCAGGTGGTAATGCTTGGTGAAAGTATGCACAGAGCTCCATGTGGCTGCTTCCAAAATATCCTTGGTAGGTACTCATCTGAGGTAGGCCGTTGAGGTGGCTGCTGCCCTGGTGGAGTGAGGTCTAATGCTGGTAGGCACAGGTTTTCCATGGTGTATATAGCAGAAACGTATGCAATGTCCTATCCATTTGGAAATAGTCTGTTTTGAAATGGCTTTTCCCTGTGCTCCTGCAGCATATGCTACTAATAATTGCTCAGATTTTATGAAAGCTTTGGTTTTGTCCAAGTAGAAGCGCAAATGCCTGTGAATGTCCAAAGAGTGCAGTAGTAGTCTCTCCCCTTTATTCTGTGGTTTTTGGATAAAAAGTTGGCAAGTAAATAGTTTGGTTCACAGATGCACTAGAAACCACCTTAGGCATAAAAGTAGGGTTAGTTCTTAACGACACCCGGTCCTGATGGAAAATAAGGAATGGTTCCACTGCCATTAGTGCCTGTAATTCTGAAACTCTTCATGCTGATGTTAGTGACAGGAGCAGAGCAGTTTTCCAAGAGATATATTTTAATTCTGCTGTGCTAACTGGCTCAAAAGGAGGTAAGGTTAATTTTTTCCAAAACAAAGTTGAGGTCCCACATTGGAGTTGGTGCTCTACGGGGCGGTCTTATGTTTTTTGCCCCTCTGAGGTACTGTTTCAGTAAAGGATGAGAGAAAATTGGTGGATCCGTGTTGTAGTGGGCAGAGATGGCAGAGGCGTGTATCTTTATGGATGAAAATAAACACTTATTTTTGCAGAACTTGATGCTTATGCTGTTTCATATAACATTTATGTGTTTCAGATACAACAAAATTGTATTTGCAACTATTAAAGGAAACTTAGGAATTTTTTTTGTTAGAAAATCTCTGGACATTTGCCATTTTTTTCACAGGGACAATAATGTAGTGAAACAAATACACTTTTTTATTAAGAATTTTTTGGAAACTACATGACTCAACGAGCTCATAACAAAACTGTCTAAAACACATTGGTGTCTCGTTGCTATGATGATGCTCCTGTGTAAGGGAAGTCACTTAGAATGGTCCATTTAGTTTAAGGATATGTGGAGGTGTTCTGTATTTAGGCTGTGTTCCCTTATGGATATTGTTTTGTCCCCTCTCTGTTTATAACTTGGCTTAATCCACAAAGTCTACCTACCTGCTTGATGGCTGCCATTTTGGAAGGAATGGAGCTGACAGCAAACAAATTGATCTTAAATGTATTTGTTTTGTGGACTACTCTATGTATGAGAAGGGCACACTCAGTTTAAAACTTTAGGGAAAGTTTGTTGTATTGGATTAGTAACTACATAATTACCATCAAAACTTCAACTTTTCTAAATACTTTTCTTGCAGAGTATGGTAGTGAGTTTGTAAAATGTAAAATGTGGGGCATGAATGAATATAAACTGTGTCAAATGCGTATTCTTGAAGAGCTTTGTGCAAAGATGTCTGTTTTATGGGGGATGCAAAAGAGTTGCAACATCTAATCCCATGTGGTACATAGTTTATACCTTGTACGCTTTTGGAATAAATACATCTTTTTGTGCAAAATAATGTGTTGACTTTATTATGCAGTAAAAATCTGAAAACTGTAAAGTAGTATTTTTTTTTTAAATTTAAATGTTTATGTTGGCTTGAGAAGTTTTATCCACTTTTGTTCATGCAGTTAAAACTAATGCAGACATGCTTGATGAATGAGTGATAAAAGGTGAAAAAAGGTTGCCTCTAAATTGTAGCAGAAGGACCAAATCATTCATTATGACTTTTAAACATTCAGAGGAGGCTTGCGTGCTATGGAAACTTTTTGATTCATTCAAGATGTACATGTTTTTGTTACATAATTAAATCATTCCTTTAAAAAAACTGATTGTTTAATTGTGCGGATTTCTGAAATCAACTATATGAACTCTAATTTCTTTATTGTTACTATATTTTTATAGTTATTGCAAATTAATTTAGATGTACATTGGGGAAAAAAGGGATTCTGACTTTTGTAAATTCTACCAGACCTATCTTTCAGGGTGCTTGTTTACGGAGTTATGGAAATACTGCATATCTTAATTATTAGGTTATGTCACATGTTTGAGTAAACTGTGCTATATTTGGAGTCATTTTTAGCACTCAACTTTTTTATAAACTTTGTTTCTGAGTGATACCATCCTACACTCATAGTCAAGTTGGAAGTTATGATGTTAGGTTCCAGATTTTTGGTTGGATATATTTGCTTTCCAAGACCCTTTATCTATATTTTTGATGTCTGCAGGTTGAGAGGTATGGTGATCTCAGTTTATGTATGCTTCACGCGTTGGTGAGATGAAAGGAGTTTGGTGATTGGCTAGCATGTAGCAGATTATCTTATTTACATTAACAGTACATGGAGTATTTCTAGGTCATTATTTTGCTATATAAGCCTAGATATGATGGAGTTCTGGAGAAATATAGACAACCCTCCACCAGCCACAAAGACTTTCAAAAGTAGAAAGCATTGAAGTTAAGTAGGAAAGGTGTGTTCTTAGCACATAGGATAACATCATATGACTCCTAGCTAATCTGTAAATGTGACACAGTCACTATAAATACCTTTTATCCCCTGTCAAATGTGGTGAAAAGTTTGAATGTGAAAAAAGTGATATTGATATTGGTGTAAAATGTTTTAATAGCCACAAAGCAAGCAAGGAGAATCCACAACATGCACACATCCCAGCTACAGTGGTACCACCTAATCTGCAGTAGGGATTTTGTCTATAGTGGCTAATTTATGAGTAAATTCCTCAGCTCTGTGAATGTTTGCAGTTACTTCAGGGTGTCCTATTGTAGAAGGGGATAAAACACAGCCTATCCACTACCCTAGCTGTCTACTACATTTGTTTACTGTATTACAGTTATATTTGGTATCTTAAGATACCTTTTAGTGTTAATTATGAGCAGGAACTTTGTATTAAGAGATCATCCATAAATTTATCAGTCAACTGAATGTGTATTGCCTTCTTTTTACACGTCAGTGCATCTTAAGGTGATCTTTATACCACCTCCCCCCAAAAAAAGTGTCCCATTTTCTCACTCCCACCCTGGTAGTTGACTGCCCAGACTGCGCCCCCCCTTTCACAGATTCCTGGATCCGCCACTGTATATATATATATATATATATATATATATATATATATATATATATAAAATATGTGTGTGTGTGTGTGTGTGTGTGTGTGTGTGTGTGTATATGTGTGCGTTTTTATATATATATATATATATATATATATATATATATATACACACACACACATATATACATGTATACAAACACACACTCACTCACATATTTGTGTATGGAGCACTAAAATCTGGATACCTCCTCATACAATAACAATTGGCACATATGCTAAAGCAAACATCACAGACACAAAATGCAGAGTTTGTACCTGATTTTAGTCATGACTGATAAGTAATGTAGTGCGTATGGTTGTTTTGTATTGTTATCCGCTGCTACATAAGTGTACCAGTGCTGCATTTATTCATCAAACTTCATTTCTTGACACCTGTCTCAAATACAAAACTGCTTGGTTATGACTGGAGATCTGATCATAATCCTCTGTGATTTGAGCAATGACATTGGCATATCAAGTCATAAAATGAGAGATATCTACCATAAAACAACATTACAGATTTGATGCATATTTCAGCAATCTCCTGTACACACAAGCACTGAATGTTAACCAGGTTTGTACTCCCCAAACCTATATCAACACAAATTTTCTACTAATACGAATTAAAATAGTACCAGATCTCCTCATTAAAATATATGTAAAGTACCTATCCCACATAGTTGCAGACAGTGTGAATCAGGAATGTCTGAATTGCTCCTTGTCATGACCATGTAGCAATATGTGGAATATTTTACAGTATATATATCATGATTTTCCCAAACCGATAGCATTAGTATTTACATCAGCTGAACTGGAAACAGCATTCAAGCAACAGTGTGAATATAAACAAAAAAGGAAAATTAAACTAAAGTGGAAAATGGCAGGTGATAGGATCATAGGAGGTTACTAGGCTAATGGCCCTGGGCCCTTACAAGCCTAGCCAAGAGTTTATTCCCCAAAAAAGAACCCTCAGTCAGCACCTGTCACCCCTGTCAATGAGGGACAAAGGTGGAACCCCTGGGACAAATTTGTGGTTTCCCATCCACTCATTAAGGTTGCACTTGAAGAAGATCAGCAAGGCATTCTGTTTGACATGTATGGGAAGTCTATTCCACAGATAGGGAAGCCTCTGGAAGACAAACTTGTCTCTCCAGCAGGTTTTGTTGATGTCACATATTAGATTTAGGCCTATCGAGCGGTAATGTGCAAGGAGTTAGACTTATGGATATGGAGCATCTCTAGTAGGGCAGGGTCCAATATTGCCTTGTAGGTGAGACACAGATTGCCTCTGAGCAATCTGTACGATACCGAGTAGAGTGATAATGATTATGGCCTGTCTGCATAGGACATATGTTGGAGATCATGGATTTTATTTGTGAAATATTTCTGTGGCCTTTCCAGTTGGTACAGGCGTTTGGAGAGGTACATAGCAAATGGGACATTATACTCAATTATAGGCCTAATGAGGGAGGAGTACAGAAAGGTAATAACTTCCTTTTTTCTGGATGCAGTCCCTTTACTTATGAGATGAACCAAGTAAAATGCTTTTCTGACCACTGCTACCACATGATGGTCAAATGTGCGATTGTTGTTAACCTGAGTACCCACGTCTCTCACCACAGGTTGCATGCTTAGGGGGTTGCTGTTGATGTGGTAATCAGTAGGGGCCATGCCTTTGCTGAATGATTTGATAATACATTTTTTTGGATTTAACTTAAGGCCATAACTTTGACACAGTTATTTGTAACTGTTAAACCCTCTTGCAGTATGTTAACATCATTTGAGGAGTCAATGACAGCACCCAACTTACAGTCATCTGCAAACTTGGTCAGCCACAGCCCCTTTGTCTTTGCCTAAACCTCTGATAAGTAGATGACAAACAGTAGGGGTCCCAGGACAGATCCCTGGGGAACACCACTAGTGACAGGTCTGCTGTAGGAGGTGGTGGCACCTATTTTGACCTTGTGGGTCCTGTCGGTGAGCCAGTTGGCCACCCACCTTATGAGACAGGGATTTACTTCAAGCTGTGTTAGCTTTTTGATGATGCCCGAATGAGGGATTGTGTCAAAGGCCTTGGCCAAGTCAAGGTAAGCTGACGTTCCCTCATCCAGGGCTTTGGTGACAGTCTCAAAGAAGTCAGCCGGGTTCAATAGGCAAGATCTGCCCCTGATGAATCTGAATTAAATGGAGTCAAGTGCTTGCAGGTTGCCTATGCCCTTGTTTATGAGATCCATAATAATACAGTCCATGCCTTTACAGATCAGACTTGTCAAGCTAATATAGGATAGTTTCCCAAGTCAGTAGTGGCACCACCTTTGTGCAAGGGGATGACAATGGCAGTTCTGCACTGTGTTGGAATGAAGCCTGTACTTAGGCTGTGGTTGAACAGGGTGCTCAATGATGAAGCTAGTTCTTGCTGTAGATGGTGCAGAATACAGCCTGAGATACTATCAGGTCCCATGGAAGCTGTGTTCTTTGCCTTGGATAGACCCTTTAACACTTGATCTACAAAGATGTGAGGTGTAGAACAAGTATCAGGGATGTCAAATGGACCTTTGGGGGGTGGGAGGGTGAAGTCTGTGCTGAAACTATCAGCTAGCAGGTTGGCTAAGTCAATAGGATCAGTGTAAGTGGTACCATTAAGTACTAATTTGGAATAAACCTGGGCTTTGCCATGGAGGTTCCTGACATAACTGAAGAAGGACTTGTGGTTTGCCTTTGTTTCGGAGGTTAGTTTCAACTCATAACTGGATTTGAAGGTTTTCACTAATGATCTAATTTGCTTGTTGAGGCTGAGGAGGGAGGTTTTCCACTTTGGAATTTGTTCCTGTTTATCCTTGGACAACAGTTTCTTCCTTTTGTTATAAAGCCTGTTGATAGAAGATGTCCACCAGACAGGTTTGTGTATCCTTGAGGTGCAGGTTTTAGTTCACTTGGGTATGGCTGAGTGCGTACTGTTCAACATAGCTGTCTGCATCCTCTGAAGGGGGAGGTGGTGTGAAGCTACTGATACCCTCCCTTAGGAGGTTGTAGTCAGCTTTTGAGAACTTTTTTAGCCTGGTTATGGCTGGGGAGGGGATGGTGGGATAGAAACTTCGAATGAGATAGACCGATGATCTGATCTCACCAAGGAAGAACATACTATGGGAGTGATGCAGCGGTCGCCCATTTTGGTGAGAACCAAGTCGAGAATGTTATCTCCCCTTGTGTGGGATGAGATGAGCTGGTCTAGTCCATTAGAACTGATGAAGTCAAGAAATAATTATGTGAGTGCATTAGTGCAGGAATAGTTCACCCAGTCTATGGTGGGGTAGTTGAAGTCACCAAGGATCAGGGTGTTAGGGGGTCCCTTGATGGAGTCAGGTAGGTCCAGGTAGGAGTACTGTGTGTCCTGAGTCATGAAGGGGGGGGGTCTATATCTGGCTTGTGTTTAAAATGCAGGTACAGTACCCACAGTTAGCAAAAAAGAGTTAACCCATAACTCATAACTTTTCATTTCTAAAATGTTGAATACTAACTAATGTGGAATATATAGACAGACTGTGAAATTGTTACTAAGTGCTTCACCTAGCAATCTTAATGTGGAATATATAGACAAACTGTGAAATTGTTACTAAGTGTTTCACCTAGGAATCTTACACCATACTTAAAATGTGTTACTTCTAGTAATAAGAAATTATTTTGATGAATTAGTGTGATTCATTTTTATTTATAATGAATATTTATTAAAAATTTCTTAACAATGAGTCTGTGAGAAACACTTTTAATTTGTAACAATGTAGAACATGGAATTTTTAAGACTCTAAATACCAATAGTCCTCATAATGAGATAGAGCTGAGCAGCATAAGGTACGGACCATTTTGACTGACATTGATGGTACAAGGGATGCGGATTAATCTGTAGTTGAAAAATGTCTGATTTGGTAAAGGGAGATCTGACAGATATTAACCAATATAATTTTTGTAGAGATACAACACATAATCCATCCAATGTTGTCAATTCACATCTGACTCCTATGAACAGTGGACACCATCCATAGAGTTTAATAAGCAAGTAGGGGACAGAAGAAGATTGCCTGGTCTTTCTTCACCATCACTCTCTCACACACACATATACACGTGCGCGTGCAGACACACACACACACACACACACACACACACACACACACACACACACACACACACACACACACACACACACACACATGCACACACACAAAACCTACAGACAATGTAGGTTACCATACCACCTACTGCGTGTGTTTGACATGTGAGGGGATACAACAGTATGTGAAGAATACCCAGGCAAATACATGGAGACAACAGAAGACACCCTGGCAAAGGACCAATCCATGAAACCTTTTTCTGTGAGGTGACAATGCTAACCACTGCACCACTGCATCAACCATAATGCATATTGTCTGTTATCTATTCATATATGATCCTGTCAGTAAGATGTTATGTAATAGGTTAGACCTAGATATGGTGCAATTATGATACATGGGATTAATTCTAGTAGATATCATCAAAAATTACATTAGCCAGGTACACTTAACTGAATCCAAATTACATTGATGAACAGCTAGTGGTTTCTGTGAGATAAAGAATTGTAGAGATAAAGAAGTTTTCCCTTACCTCCAAGGTTTGGCAGTTTTAGAGTTAGTATATTGAAAGATTTGGGGTATGATGGTAGCAGTATCCCCCCAAGAAAAAGACACTTCATATTACTGTAAGTCAAATTTTGCAGCTGTTAAATTGGTTCATGTATTCAAGGTTCATGCTTTAAGTGATTGACGACTGACTATGACTCAGGTGCACTTGAATAAGGATAACATATCTGATATGTCACGATATTATTTAAGTGGTAAAGTTCAGAAAGAATACATATGCTAGCCAGCATGGGGAACAGGAACATTCACAATGTGATATATGATGAACACATCTGTTCAGGTGTCAGTTTTATTTTATGTATATTTTTCTTTGCAAACACTTATATTGACCAGAAATCACTGAAAGTCAACACATTAGAGCATTCTGGAAATTAAATGCATGTATTTAAAATAGTTATTGTTTGTTGTTTGTCTTTCGGCTTTTCCGGGTAAGGGGTCGCCACAGCAGAACTCTGGTCCGCTAATGATTGGCAGTGGATTTTTACGAAATGCCGAGGTGCCAGCTCGATGCTCAACCTTCAACGAAGGCACACCCATTTATGCACACATGTCTTTTAAACGCTACCCAACTGCGGGGAGAACATGCAGACTCCACACAGAAGGCACTCCCAAGCCCAGCCGAGAATCGAACGGAAGAACCTCTTGCTGTGAGATAACAATGCTATCGCCATACCAAAATAGTACTTATTTAAAATAAATATTTTAGCTGGGGACAAACCTTTAGCAGGATTTATTATGGTGGCTATGCCCTTATCCTCTGATATTACTATCCCATGTGAGTTTGAATAGCCTCAAAGAAAACAAAAATATTATTTATCAAAATGTAGAGCATTGCTGTTACCTTAAAGCTGCATAACCAGTTTGCCTTTCCCAATACTCACTCATGATAGTAACAATACTACTACCGCTGCTCATTCCATACCCCCTTCTCCATAAATGGAATGGTTTCCAACCTCCAACTTGCAGAATCATCAAATGGGCTTTTCAGTAAAGTATAGACTCTGATTTGCAAATCTGGCAAACAGCTTTTCCACAACTTGCAATAGCAAATGCACAATCATATAATTCAAGTTAATAATGACTGCATGTTCTCGGACTATTACTTGACATGGGAAACAGGAGTATTCTTTCAGAGACATGAATAATGTGAAGATCACTGAGCATGGAGACAAGAACATTCATTAGATGGCATGGGAACAAAGGAAACATTCACTGAGCAAAACATGATTTGGAAAGGTAACAAATTATATAAACTGTAGCAGCATAAGAAGCCTAGCCATATTTATCCCAAGTTGCTCCATTTATCATCGGTTAGTTGAAGTTCACAGAGATAACAATCTATGGTACTTAATCCCGACTGCCTCTGTCCATGAGGGACATGGACACCACCCTGGAGTGAATTCGCTGTTCCCCATCCATTGATCCAGGTTGCATTTGAAGACCGTCAGGGAGGAGCTCCATATCACATGACTTGTGAGCTTGTTCCAGACAAGTAGCTGTCTCTGGGAGATGTATCTGTCTCTCCAGCATGATCTGTTCTTACTCAACTCACACACATGCACACACACTTTGGATAATATCCCAGATTTATCATTTATAGCACATTATTGTTTTGGTATTTGACAAATCATTACGCATGAATGCATTTTGATTTCTATGTAATATGAAATTAACTAATGTTGTACATTTAAAATATTGTTGAAAACAAAGGATATAACAACTACCAAATTGTGAAGTATGCAAAGTGTAAAATATCAGAACCAGGTTGTAGATAAGGCTACACTGTTACAGTCTGTGTAGACTCAAAAGACCAAAGAGATTTACTTAGTGTCACACCTGAAGATCACCAGATTTTGCAAAGAACTGTTTCTTCATCTTTTTTTATCTACCATTCTGAGATGAGTAGCAGTTTCAAACCAAAATTCCCACAATATTTCATCATAGTGTTAGCAAGTATTAAGTTTCTCTGAAACTCTCTCCAGAGGTGTAAATCGATTGTAAATCCAATGGTTCTGAAATAAGACAATTAACAAAGGCAACTGCAGTGATGATACCCTCTGTGTCTAACCCAGGGTTTATAGCAGTAAGAGAAATCACTGTGTCAAAATATGAGTTCCCAGATAAACCTTTCTTCTTAACAAGTAACATTTAGCTGGCAAGAAGAGATTCATAAGGGCATGTTTGATAGTATTAAGTGTTTACAATCACAAAAGATGGTGCATAGACACATATAGAGCAGTGTTTCACTTATAGATTAATACTAGGCTAAGTGCCCTTTTGAGCCATTGTAAGCCTAGCAAATTATCCCTTGCGAGACTCAAACCCTGCACCTTGTGTTTGTAAGGCAAGCACCTTAACCATTAGGCCACCCTCCTGATGTGCACATAGCTAGTCTGCTGAATGTATGGTTGTGGTACAACATTGAGAGACTTTTCTCATTTGACTTCTTTCCTGCTGTTGTTTGAAGTGCGACTATTGTCAGTTGTGGAGTACATTATTACTACTACTGCAGTTGTAATGTGCACTGCCACTACAGGTAGTTAAGAGTGTGTAGTGTCACCCTGGTAATTGGAATGTGTAGTGCCACTACTTGTAGTCACAGCGTTTAGTAAATTCATTACTGGCAGTTTCAGTGTATTATGTTACTACTGGTAGTAGCAGTGGGTAGTATCACTACTGGTAACTGCAGTGTGCAGTATTACAGCTGGTATTTGCAGCATGCATGATCTCTACTGTTAAAGTATACAGAAGAAATACTGGCATTTAGCATGTTCTAGCAGCAGTTGCAAGATGTAGTACCACTACTGGAGTTTGCATTGTGCAGTAACTTTCTGTTGCAGTGTGTACTATCACTGCTGGCACTTGCAATGTGCAGTATCACTACTAGTGTTTGCAAACAGTTCATCACTGCTGATATATGGAGTGTGTAGTGTTAGTACTGGCACTTGCAGTTTGCAGTATCACTAGTATCAGATGCCATGAGTAGGAGCAATACAGTCTGTAGCAATCTACAGAATCAGTTCTTAGAATCACAATGTGCATTAACACTGCTAGCATTCACAGTGTGAAGTATTACTACTGCTAATTGCAGTGTGCAGTATCACTACTAGCATCTGCAGTGTGTAGCATCACTACTGGAATTTGCAGTGCATAGCATCCCTACTGGTTGCTACAGTATACAGGATCATTACTAGCATCTGCAGTGTGTAGTACCACTACTGACAGTCAAAGTATGCAGTATCACTATTGGCATTTTCAGTATGCATTATCTCTGCTGGTATTTGTACTGTGCAGTATCCCTACTGGTGTATTCAGTGTGCATTATCTCCACTAGTATTTGCACTGCGCAGTATCGCAACGACACTTGCAGTGTATAGTATCCTTATTTGTAGTTGAAGTGTGCAATATCAGTACTGGCATCTTCAGTGCATATAATCTCTTCTGGTATTTGCACTGCAGTATCACTAGTAATATGTGCACTGTATAGTATCGCTAATGGTAGATGCAATGTGCAGTATCACTATTTTCATTTATTTATTTATTTTTGTATTATTTAATCTCTTGATAACCAGGTAGGTGAGCTGGTCTTTGGACCCTTTCGTGACCCTGATACACTGGAAAAGTACAATGTACAATTATTCATTTAGAAGTCATCAGAAATTATTTTACGTAGAGTATCAGAGCTGAAACTAGGTAAAACAAAGAGCTTAAAATATATTCAGACAACACAAAAGCAAAAAGAGCATTGTTAAACATTGTAAGATAAAACATAGCATCATTAAACACAGTGATGTAAACCACTATTAACGACAGCTAGGTATGCTATAGTAAATATTATGGAGTCTAACTATGCTGGTTTCAGAGTAAGAGTAGGATAGATATACACAGTACTGACTGCTATGATTCCTTCAAGGTATGCTATAAGGTGATTCAGTTTACTAAGCTGTTTGATACTTTCATAGTAGTTGGTTAGTATAACAGCATCAAAGAGCATTTGGATAAAATGTTATGGACATAGTTAGAATGTTGGCATAGAGTAGCTCATTATGGTGTGTCTAATGTTGACATTAAATGGGTGAATTCTAAATGGTCTAGAATGGAGTAGATTGGTTTACATACATATTTACATCAGATAATTGGTCCACTAGTTTTATTTTCTAAAAGTTCAGTTACTGGATTTTATTTGTTCTTGGGTTTTGTGTATGACCTAAATAGGTGAGTTTAGGCTCTGATATTAGCCAATGTCATTGTAGCAGTTAAATTTGTGTGTGACTTTCAGGATTTTAATAACTTTTGTTTGAGTTGTTTCTAAACTGTCAGTTTGGAAATGTTTGCTAATAGTATCAATTTGCAAGAATACATTTGGAGAAAGGATGCATTTGGAAACATAGTGTTTCATCATTTTGTGAACTTAGTAAATATGGTGAACCTCTTAATTTTACTTTATTTGTGAAAGTTGTGCAATAAATATTGTGCGCAAGTTTGAGTGCAAAGGCAGAGGAAACTAATGTTTACCTGGCTGTCATGGGAAGCCAAATAACTTTGTGCAGGGTTGTACAGTAGTGTTCAAGGCAGTTGAAGTGTTAGCACTAAAAAGCATTGAGTTTTTTTTTCTGGAAAAAGAAACTAAAATCTTCTAGAGTGCATTGAGTAAGAGATTGAAGCTGTCCACCTCCAAAGTCACTATATCCAGAGTTATTATGTCATACAATGCTCTGAACATCACAAAAACACTAAAGTTCCTAACCCATGTATCATGATTTTTTGAGCCTCTTTCTGGACCATTTGAAAAGAACAAAGACATTAGCAAAAATCATTTTCTCTGAATCCATTTTTCCAAGTGTTTAACCCTTGGGTTGTCACATGTTGGACTACGTTATATTTCCTGGGTATTTTTTTTTTCAATGACAATTTTACTCAACAAAACATATTTACTGATTCAAATATCTACGCTGGTTATTTGTAATGCTTCTCATTTCATCTGCTGGTGTAAGACTTTATTAATGAAGACTAAGCTGTCCATATAGCATAACATCATTTCAGCCTTTTCTGGAAAAAAAGAAATTTGGTGTAGCAAGCTATCCTAAAAAATGTTTCCACTATGTATCAGAAGATCCTGGAAATTATCAGGTGAAATTTTGCACATTACATGACAAAGCATGCACACAGAAATCTGATACAAAATGGGAAAGTAGAGACAAATATAGTCAAGATCTATGGTGTCATGCTGGGACTTGCACTTCCACTCTGAATTCCTTTCTTCAAACCACATGAAAGGTAAAATGCATATTTCTTACTTAAACTTTTAAATCAGTATAAGAAATTGGTAGCAGACATAGCCAAGAAGTCAGCATCATTGTGCTGTGGACATTTATGTGCTGTACAACGAAAAATGACTTTGCTGTTGTTATCAGAGAAGCTCACTTTTTTATCAGACACAATCCATAACTATTGCTTTATTACAAGGTGACAACAACCCCACCAGAAAACCTACTGTCAGATTTTGGTCAGACAAAGGCAACTACAAAGGATTTGATGGCACTTGCAACATCTAAAGTTCCTGCTACAAATACAGTAATGGAACATGCTACACATTTGGTTAAATGTTATCAGTACCTGTAACACCTGCTTACAATATCCTGAACGTTATATGCTGAATGTGTATACAGAATTACTAAACTGCTTTTGGTTAGCTCCCACACATTTTAATACTAGTGACATTCTTAACTATTAAGAGGTTTCATCACATCGTGTTGCTACAAGTAGATAAAGCTTTTTTCTGCTTTAACTCTGACCATTCTACATGCTAGGCAGCATAGTTGTCTGTCCATGAAGACCATTTTTTACTGTTTTCACAATACATGCACCTCATCATACCTTCCATAGAAGAGTGCAACATTTGAAAGTACAGTTAAAGGAAATTAAGTAAACAAGGGTTTCAGTTTAGCTGACAAAAAGCAGGGATTTTGTTTACTACTGAAGCTGTGTGATTATAGAGTTAGAGTATTAGCAGAGTTAGAGTATTAGCAGAGCAAGGGTATGTCTGCAACCCCCTATAGAATGTAGAATAGTTGTTGTTGTGTCTTTCGGCTTTTCCCGGTTAGTGGTCGCCACAGCGGAACTCCGGTCCGCTAATGATTGGTAGTTGATTTTTACGTGCCGAGTTACCAGCCCTGATGCACAACCTTCAACGAAGGTACTCCCATTCATGCATGTCTCCACGCAGAAGATAGTATTGACATTTATTTGGTAATTTTCAGATAGACTTTCTTTGTAGCATTTTTATAGTTACAGTAAGCTAGCACTGAACTTCCACAATATATAAGCACAGATAGATGCAATACTTAGTTGTTTTATCTGTATTAGTATTACTAGGTGTGTGTGTGTGTGTGTGTGTGTGTGTGTGTGTGTGTGTGTGTGTGTGTGTGTGTGTGTGTGTGTGTGTGTGTGTGTTACAAATAAACATGATTTTAAAATGAAAATAAAATAAAAGCTGTCTGTTTCATATAATAGCAAAAAAAATGTTTTGCTATTTGTTTTCTGGACAAACTATGTGTTCAACATTTTTGTTTTGTATTTTCAGTATTTCATCTGTCCATAACACAGCTGTAATCACATGCATTTCATTGCACATCATGCAACACTATTTTGTTGGCATTAGAAAAAATAATGAATACAGCCATCTTTAAGTAAGATTACACTCAAACAAAAAATATTTTATCAGAATTTGCAATGTTGTTGAGATAACAATTTGTCATTGTGACTGGTATATGTTCAGAGTCAATTTTCAGACTATATAGCATTTTGCTGCACAAGAAGTGGCCATGTGCAGGCCTGTTGTGATTTTTAGTATCCACTAGCATTACACAGCACTGAGGAAAACTGCATAGGAATAGGCATATGCAAATGACCATATAATGACAGGCAAATGAAGGCATGCAGTTTGATGAGTGTATAATGAGATGTAAATTAGATGCCCTGAAATCAGATTGCATTCATACATGTAGGAGCAATAACCCAAACAGCAAGTTCCACATCAAAATAAAGACACAAAGCAGACAGGAATATGTGGAGTTGTAGCAAGCAAAATTACTAGGAACCATAACAGTGATCATGCAGCAGCACTGATTGTCTACCACTGGTGGCATGATGCTGCTGCATGTGTCACAAATGGAAATCGTACTGTCAGAACATCAACTACCTCTAAATGGCCAGCAGCTGACTGACCATTTTCAAGTGGACAGATATATTGTACAGATATTGTCTGAAATACATCACCCACAGACAGGATAAGCAGAAATGTATGGTATCATTAGACAGCTGGATAACAAAGTAATGTGTAGCACCTATTACACCAGCTACAGGGCCATTTTACAAGCAACCAGGGGACACATTGGGCATATTACAGGCACTGACCGGCAGAATACTCAACATGCTCCACAATGCACTACTCCGTATTTAGGCACATGGATGATCATATCTGTTTCCCTAACACATCAGGGAAAGAGAGTCAGCATCATACATGGTTTAAATGACATCACATTGAGCATATGACAGGCAATGGCCCATGGAATTGTCCATATGTTCCTTGATATTCCCTGTTTTGGCATGTAGATTAGCATTTCTGTTTTCTGAACACAACACAGGAAGAAAGCCACCATCATGCATAGCTTCTATGACACCACCCATGGCACACAAGTACTGGTTGCTATAGATTGCACACATGGCTGTACAGGCACCACCTGGTATCAGTGGGCTGTGTTATGACAATAGGAATAGATAATATTCTATCAACTTCCAGATTATGTTTAACACGCAGAGTTGATAATCATTGTGTCAGTTCAGTATCCAAGAGTGCCCATGATTTCGGTATCTGCCATACAGATCTCAATATCACAGCTTACTGAGTAGTGAAATTATAGAGCCACCTGGTTCATAAGTGCAAGCACTGTGCAAAATAGGCATATACAGAGCTACAGACTGTGCAAAAATGTCTCACCTTTCTCATTTGTTCCATTGTATTTCAGGTGATGCTGGTTGACTGTTTGAGCTCTAGTTAATGACATCTGTACACAATCCACAAAGCATGTCTGAATGTAAAAACTCCATCTTAAAAAAACCTCAAGGTTATGCTGCTAAATACTAGGAGTCTTAACATGAAACTGCACTCACTGGAAGCTGTCCTCACCTTGGAAGACAAAGACATTTGTGCAGTCACGAAGACTTGGCTCAAGGCTGTGGAGAGCACCCTATCCATACAGGGTTACACCTCCTTCCACACATTCAGACCACAAACTGAAGGCATGAAAACTAAAAGAGGCAGTGTACCAATGTTCTTTAAAGATAAATAAGCATATGCATAACCACGTATGCAAGGTTAGAAAATCACTTAAGAAACCGCCGTTTTTCAAATTATTAGTGCTCCTAGACCAGTCAGCAGACCTCTCCTCCATGGTATGTAACTGGTGTTAATATAATTTAATACTTACTGCTACAACTGTTTTTAGCATCTATTATTGTTTTTAAGTAACTGATACTGTTATTGCAATAGGATCTGCCCAGTATAAATGTACAAAGTGCTACAGACTGCATAAAAGCTTCTATCTAGGAAACTGAGGCAATGTGCACTTATTTAACTGTTGTTTCATATTGTCGTTTGATAAGAAATTGCCGATTAGCTCTACAGCAATGGCGAAATGTACATTAGTGACTAGCAAACTTGTCTGATCAAACAGTATAGCTCTACAGACTTAGCAACTTGAAGGCTTGCAGTAGTAGCATTTATTTTCAGTTGTTTTTATATGATTGTGTGATAACAGCTTGATGGAAAAATGTTTTTAAACCAAAAAGACTTGCAATCTATCTAATGAGTTTTAAAGGCTAGCAAGCTTATCTGGCACTGTTTACTTATAGTGACTTGGTGCTTGGTGTAAACTACTTTCAAAAAGACTAGCAGCTAATATAACTGTGGTTTGGTTGACTGGCAAGCATATCTGTAAATATATAGCTATAGCGACTAGGAGAATAACATGTGCACTGTTGAAATTCTACCTAATTGTTGCTTGACTACTGTACATAAATCAAGAAACTATTGGAATTAATGCTTTAGTTTAACAGTTGGGGCACTGTGACTCCCTTCAATTATTGAAACTGCTTTACTACTAACTAGTTACTCATATCTATTTAATTATCTTTCCCCACCAGGAACTATCCCCTCTAACAGCAGTCCTGCAAAGCTTGCTCTAAAAGAAGGACGCTACACAGCTGAAACTAAACAAAATACCTGTTCAGAGCTGCCACTTGAACTAACCATCCTGCTAAGGTTATTATATACAAATTCTCTCTGTGAATACCCCAGTTGCTGACCTGGGTTGATAGCACTTTTAGTTAGCTCCAATTACAGTAACAACCCCTAAAGCTAAAACAGTTTGGGCAAATTAATGTAACTATCCCTACAGGAATACTGGATGCCTCACATGTATTTCCCCAAACATTAAACCATAAATTGGAAAGAAATCAGAAAGTGTTCCCCAAAATTAAACAAAAATTGGAAGCAAAAGAGAAGTGTATTGCATGCCCCTAACTTGAGAAAGGTACACCTGAAACTGTACTATTTCGCATAAAAAGCCTTACCTTATAAAATTCAAGCATAATATTGCAGGTTCTAAGATCCTTGTGTCTGGTTAAGCCCTGCTCCACTCGCCCTTGCTGCGCTCAGGCCCGCTCCGCACCCCTCGCTGGCTCCAATTTCCACCCGTCCCCACTGCTGCTAGCTTTATAGCCACAAAACCACACCCCTCCTATCTGATTCAATCAGGATCGTACCCCTCAGTGTAATCCACCCATCATATCACCCCTCCATGTCCTATCAGATCCTCCCTCCATTTCCTATAAGATCCAATCAGTACTGTACTGCTTATTTTAACCCAGCCCCCCCTCCCCCCAGTATTTTGTTTTTAACTATCCACAAAATCCTGAGGGCTCGACATTTAAAACATTAACCCAGTCTCCAACTATGTCACCATCCAAAACAATGTCTCTACTCTCTCTGCTATTCCTTATGTTAATTCCATACCTCCTCTCCACTTATGAAAATCAGCCTTACTTAGGATTTCACTACCCAAAATGTCAAACTACCCCAGTTGTGTCAAACAGGGGATGTCACCCATTAGTAACTGCTATACCCAACTCCTTATCCACAATATTCCATCAGCTTATTCAACCTAGATACATCAGCTCAAAATCTAAACATTATCAAATACTTTTAAACAAATTCCTGAAGCTAATCGTAAACCTATGCTATAACCTCACAATGGATGGAGATATTCACCCAAACCCTGGTCCTTCCACTCTAGATAGCTTAACCTCATACGATAATAACCCTACCAAATCACTATCTATAAATAGGTCCCCGAACTCCCTCCTGGTATGCCATTTAAATATTACAAGCATAAATAATAAGGTACATAACTTACATGCCCTCCTACAATTCCAATCCCCTGATATTCTGTACCTAACTGAAACCTGGCTAAAACCATCAACCTCAGATAATGAAGTCTAACCACCTGGGTATAATATACTTAGACTTGACTGCACCACTAGGAAGGGAGGGGGTAGCTGTACTCTTCAAATCCGCACTAAATGTTACCTCAGACCCCATTCAACCACTCCAAGTCAATAAAGCAGAAATACTTTCCACCAAGTTCCAAATTAACAAAAACAAATGCATAAATATTGCCTGCTTGTACATTATCCCAGGGAATAATACTAATACACTAGAATACATCTTCCACTAGTTAGCTGATAACTATCCACAAGAAACTATAGTACTCAGAGATTTTAACATTGACTGGAACACCTGCTCCTCTCATTCTCCTACCACCCATGTAAACCTATATGGGTTTACACAGGTCATATCCACCTCCACCAGGATACGTAATCCTAATCTCAAAGAAAGTATACTAGACTGGATACTAATCAATAACCACCCACAAATGTATACATCAGGGACCATCACTGATGACCTCAGTGATCACTTTCTCACCTTTACTTGTAGACACAAAACCTATAACTCCCATCAGCCCACCTATAGTACAGTAAGAAATAATAAAAACCTTAATCCCAACAAATTTCAGGACGAACTTAAATCATGCAACTGGTCTGCCCTAAAACACTTGCCCCTAGATGAAGCAGTTGCCCACTTTAACAATAAATTCCTTTCCACCCTCGATTCTCATGCTCCTGCTCACTCCACTGGGATAAAAACAAAAGTTGCCCCATGGCTCTCTAAAGAAACCAAATCAAAAATCATAGTCAGGAATAAGGCATGAGCTACCTGGTGTGCTACAAAAGCCCCTCTGGATCAAATTAAATTTTGGCAAATAAGGAATGAGACAAAAAGATCCATCCTACTAGATAAAAAGCTATTACTTTCATCTCCAGCAAGGAAACCAAAATAATCCTCAAAAATTCTGGGCAGGAATAAACAAACTACTACACCCAGGTCAAACCACCACTCCACCTCCCTCAGCCTCTACTGACAAACTACCAAAGGATGTCATTAACACCTTTAATAGTTTCTTTACTGAGACTATCCAAGCCCTAGCTAGCCAATTACCCCTGAGCTCCTCTAACATACAGGATACCATTCCCAGTATCCACTCCTCCTTTAGCTTCCAACCAATCTCTACATCTTTCATTAGTACTCTAATCAAAAAACTAAAACCTACTACCCCAGCCGCTGACCTTCTCCCTGCTGAATATTTACAAAAAGCTGCAGATACTAAAGCGTACCCCATCTCCATTCTAATTAATCGAACCATATCAGAAGCCAAAGTCCCCTCTATCTGGAAAATGTCTCATGTCATACCTCTCCATAAAGGTGGTAGCTCTACTGATATATCTAACTATAGACCCATAGACATCTTGTCACCCTTGGCAAAAATCATGGAAAGTGTGTCCACAAACAACTTCTGTACTTCCTAACCAAAAGCAACCTACTGGCTAAATCTCAGCATGGCTTCAGACCACATCATAGTACCACCACAGCCCTCCTCACCTTCTCTAATGCTATAAACCATAATAGGAACAACAACAAACTATCCTCTAGGGATCTCTCTAGGGCTTTTGTTATGGTTAACCACCATTTACTCATCCACATCCTGACAACAATGTCTCTAGGTAATCACTCTCTTCAATGGTTTCAATCTTATCTGCACAACAGACAACAAGCCATCCTATGGCAGAACAAATGATCCAACCTCCTACCCAGCACCCTAGGTGTCCCCAGGGATCTATTCTCGGACCACTACTGTTTTCCATTTTTATTAGTGACCTCCACACTGTCATCCCAAATGCTAGCTGCATTCAATATGCATACGGCTCCACATTGATCTGCACTGGCACCTCCCATACTCAGCTGCAGTTAATTACTCCGTGTACTTTCAACTTAGTTGAAAATTGGAAGATGCAGAAGAACAGAGTGAAATCCACACAATGTTAGTGCAATAAAAACTTTTAATCCACGCTTTCATAACCAAACTTCTTCAGAATAAAATGTACATTTTATTCTGAAGAAGTTTGGTTACATAAGCATGGATTAAAAGTTTTTATTACGCTAGCATCATGTGGATTTCACTCTGTTCTTCTGCATCTTCCAGTTTGGTTTTTTTGGTTCTTGTGGTCATCCAGGAGTATTTCTTAGTTGAAAATTGGCTTGCCAACTGCTGTCTGATTCTAAATCCCAACAAAACAAAGCTACTACTTTATTTCCCCACCCAAATATCCCGACATTATCTTTCCCCATTAAGTCTAACAATGGTATCATAATCTCCCCAGATGCTCACACGAAACTGCTTGGGGTTATTGTAGACAATAATCTAAAATTTGATATTCAAGTTAACAAAACTATCAAATCCATTATTAAAAAGTGGGCTAACTATATAAGATAAAGCCATTCCTAACCCCACCTGCTAGGACTGCCGTTGCCCGCTCCCATCTACTCTCTACCCTCTTCTATGCTTCCCCTTTACTTGCCAACTTAAATAAACCTGAACTTAACAGACTATCTAGCTGCTATAATAGCATAGCTAGATTTGCCACTGGCCTGCCCTATAGAGCACATCACTGCATAAACCTAAAAAATCTCGGATGGCTAGAGCTACCTTGGCAGATTCAGTATAACCAACTTATTGTGGCTCACAAAGTGCTTAACCAACCTGAAAATACACCTGCTTTGAAAAAAATTATCTATCCCCAATCCAACCTCAGACCACTTCACTCATCTAATAGACTGGTAGTACAAACCATCAAATCCATTAATTCAGCCAGAGACTCCCTGTTTGCCAAATCTGTTGGCAAAGCTTGGAACTTGCTTCCTGCTAACATTACCCTAGACACTGCCCTATCCCAATTTAAGAAAACTCTCAAGCAGTATTTCAAGTCTCAATGACTATGTCCTTGCTCCAAGCCTGACTAAATATTTAGTATTACTGGTGCACCAGTATTATTTTGTAAATTTAACTTAACTGTGTTGTAATTAGTAAGCCAGATTAGAAGAATGTGAGATTGTATAACTTAGACTTAGTCTATAAATTGTGTTTAATTCGTATTATGTTAAATTTGCTTGTGTTACTTCCTTTGGAGCTTTTATCCCTGGGCCTCTGCTGAAAATGGAAATGTATCCAGTCGGACTGTTCTGATCAACAAATGCAAAATAAATAAAAATAAAATAAATACACCTCCAGAGTGGTTAAACAGTATGATTCTCTGGAGATACTCCAGGTGCAACTAACTGTTGGTAGGACACCTATTCAAGTCATTGCCAGATATAGGACCCCCTCCATGAATCGGGACACCCACTCTGCCTATTTGGATCTACTTGAGTCTATCAAGAAACATTCAAACACCATGGTTTGGGGAGGCTTTAACTACCCATCCATTGACTGGATAAGTTACTCATGCACAAACTCACTTGTCCAAAGATTCCTCGACTTTGTTAACTCCAATGCCCTGGACCAGCTGGTTTCCACCCCCACAAGTGGTGCCAACATCCTGGATCTGGTGCTTACCAATATGGGGGACCACTGTAGCACCCACACTGTGAGGTCTTCCCTGGTGAGATCTGACCACAAATCAGTCACAATCGAAGTAACTATCACACCTGACCCGCTCCTAGCAGCAACTAAGCTAAAAAACTTCTCCAAAGCAGATTATAACCTCTTACGGGATGGTATAAATAGCTTCACTGCACCTCCTTCCTCCTCAGATGCAACTGGCAACTATGCTGAGTTCTACATCAAAGCTTTATACAAACATCTGTATAACTGCCTTGACATCTGGACATTCTGTGAAAATTTGGACAGTAGAGAGGTATGAATGTTAAGTACATGTTCCAAACAGTACAGGACAGTGTATCTACAGTGCAGAGTATTGTGATATCTTATTCTTAGCATTCTGTACTAAAGCTGTGTAAATGGTCTGTAATGGTACATGGACATGGACTGCCATGTAAAATAAACATTCAAGGGAAGTGTATGTATTGAATAGGGACACGCAGATGAATTGTAGATATGAATTGTAGGAATGAACAGGGGGAAAGAGGACAGGTGAAACAACCTAATGTACAGCAGATGAGGGCATGTGAATGGAAGATGGTTGTAGCAGCAACACCAACTGCATATCTATATGGTACATTAGGGACTGCACAGTGAAAGTGTGCATTATATGACTGGCACACATGGTGACATTACAGTGAGGAGGATGTCTGTGTGAGATAAGCATCCAAACATGAATAATGCAAAGGATATCAGGGATATGACATAAAATTGGGTTAGGGTACATAATGTGAAGCTGTGCAAACTGATTTGCCTGAATATGAGTGTAATCTCAGTAGAGGTCTCCAGCAAGTGGGACACAGGTAAAGACTCATGGACAACATTAAAAGAACTAGCCACAATCATGGACAATATCAGAATAATACCACCAGTAATCTCATGCCTCTGACATAGCATATGTGATTTAGAGTGATAAATGATTCTGTACAAACACATTTGTACAACTATTATGATGTGTACATACTCTATGAGGGTAATCACATACACTGTCCTGGCACCATAACATCTGCTGCAGGTGTTAGGAGGGACACCGCTATACCTGTATGTGACATTATAAGCAATACAGGTTAGTTGACTGGTGTGTATGGCACATATATATATGGCACAATCCACAATGTCACGAATGATATCCATGCCATTAATGTTGTCAAACACCTATGTATGTAGTGTGTGCACCACCAGAACAGGTAGCACACGTGCATCTGGTGTAACAACTTGATTGGTGTTCCGCACTATCAGACAGTCATGTTTATGCCACAGAAAGAGTACCTAAGTATGGCCAATAAGATGTGCGACAGCTCACTGTGACAAAGGTGATGCACTTCAGTTACATATCACTGGAAGATGTGTAAGGAGGTACATGAAGTAAAGTGCATTGCACTCAGTTATTGGTGTGATGAAGGCTGGGAAATATGGAGGTATTATGGCCTCTGATGTGGATGTCCTTCACATACTCAGTACTTGCGTTACATACAAGGGAGTAGTCACCCCAATGATGCACATGCTGGTGGGTGGTCCACTTACTGTCTACCCCAAGACACAGGTCACATACCTACTGGTCTGATTTTATGGTGTGATGCCCACATTATACTCAAGTTGTGTGTTTGTTTTCCTGAATTAATAAATCCCCCTATGTTTTCTTGTCATTGCAGGTATTGTCATGACTGTGGCAGCAATCGTTGGTATGTGTTGATACTATTTGTATTATACTAATATCACAGTTGGAGTCAATGATTGCCCACAATTTGTAGTCCTACAGGCAGCTGTTTGGGCACATATGTCATCTGTGATGTCCATCACTTAAACAATGCACAGGAAAGGGCCTAGCAGACAGCCCTTATGTACAGACCCGATCACCAGACTTGAGATTTAGGTCACTTCACACATTTTAACATAGTGAGATGCCACGTATGTGATACACTGGTCTATCCACTTGCTGATATAGCTGATTATGGCCACATTTGACAGAGTTGATTGAATACCTCAGTGTGGATTTGTGTCATATCCCTTGACCTGGTCAAGTTCCACAAGATGATGGTGTTGTCATCATACATGTCCTCGATAACCTCTTTGAGGACATCTATCAAGTGGAACAGACATGATGTAACATTGACAAATCACAGTGTCCATTTAGAAAAGGTCCATAATGACATAATGGTCTACCCCACAGTTGGGGAGAGTCAAGATGTGTCTATACATGCATGAATCAGGTGCTGTCCTCCCAACTCAGATGGATACAGGTTGATATACACTCTTCTATGGGAACATAGCCCATGTGGATGGTGTTTTGAATTGTGTATTCAATTGTATCAGGAAGGTGTATGTGTTGAGTCACACCATAGGTGATCTGTGATGCTGCCATAGCCCAATGATTCTGTGTGATAGGCCTGGATGAAGGTAACACAGTGTATACTGCCTATCGTCATCTGGCCTAAGGTTTTGACACAATTCTCCACAAAGGTATCATTGAGAAACTGTCCCAGCTGGGGATTAGCCCTTACATCACTAGATGGGTAACCAAGTGGCTCACAGACAGAACACATACTATGAAAGTTGGTGAATCAACCTGCACTAGTACAGCTGTCACCACTGGTGTACCCCAGGGATCTGTGCTTAACTCTTTACTGTTTGAACTCTATTTCTTGACAGTTAAGACTAAAATATATGGCCTTTAGCTTACCAGGTTTGCTGATTCTTGCATATTGGGTGCAATCATTGAGTAAATCAATAATGATAACATACTACTGGAGGAGCTAACATAGATAAATGATTGATGACAAAGCCACGTGATCTACAAATGAATGCAGAAATGTGTCTTGATGTTGTAGTTCTGAAAAGTGGAATTCCATTCTAATTAAAACATTGGCAAAGTCCTGTTATGCTGAATCCCAGTGATGCAAGCACTGGGAATGCATGTAGGCAGCAATCTGAACTTTGACCAAGTGTCCACACTCATATTAGAAGCCTATGTTGTGCACATCATAAGTCAAACCATCATATTCAGATCATAGGATTCTATGATAGCACTGTACTCAACCCTCATCAAAACACTAATAGAATATAATGTTTTGTTTTGCATGTACCTCACCAGACACATGCAGCAACTGGAGAGACCACAGGGCTTTCTCATCAAGAAAACACTGGGCCTACAAACCATGCCATGATGTATGTAGATAGACTGAAAGCCATGGCACTGTAATCTGCATCGTATAGGATGAGGTGGCTTCTGAAGTAAATTGATGCAAGCAGGCTACAGGAACACTCCAACACACTTTATTCCAATAAGGTAAGCGCTTTAGTTGGAGAAAATACTCCAACTTCTTCAGACTAAAAATTCATGAAACACTGCATTGTATTTAAATACAAACTGTTAGACCAGACAGCCAATGTAAAGGCTTAATTAATTATGATGTCACAAATAACATCAAGTGCTTAATTAATGTATAAAAAAAACTCACAGCTAAGGTTTAAATTCTTAAAGTCACAGCTAAACATGCTTATATGTTAGTAATATAAACGTGATCAATGACACCAAATTAAATATTTTAAAAAACAAAATTGCATTGCCAAAATAAAATAAATCAAACATAATTGATTCTTAAAGAGGAAGTGTGAATATTATATCTATAAACACCAAAATTTATAACATTAATCTAAAATATTTAGATGTATAAAACCTTGAGATTGATATTTAGATGTGTAAAAACTTGAGATTGATCGAAACTATGTAACCAACTACCTAGCAAGTGCTTTTATTTTCAACAAGCATCTAATAGACATCTGCCTCACCTCCAGCCCAGTCACTGAACCTGCCCTGGTGGGAATAGTGCATATCCACAAATCATATATAGCTGATGACAACAGCAGTGTCTATGCAGAGAATATTGTAAGAACAATGTCTCACATGCTGGTGTAAAAGGCTCTCTGTAATGTCAAGCAAGACCACAACACACATGCACACACACACACACACACACACACACACACACACACACACACACACACACACACACACAGTTGACCGCAGTGATAACAGAGCCCTACCTAAGTACACAGACTACAGACCTCAGTATTTAAGACAAATTCCACAGCTCAGGTCTGACTTGGAGTAACTCAGACAACACTTTGTAGCTGTTGACATCAGCAGTGTCTGCTGAGGAGAATATGGTAATACCAGTGTCCCACATGCTGGTTTAAAAGGCTGTCTGTAATGCCAAGCAAGAACACAAACACACACACAGACACACACACACACATACACACAGTTGACTGCAGTGAGAATAGAACCCTTACCTATCTAAGTACACAGACTACAGATCTCTGTATTTAAGGCAAGTGCCACAGGTCAAGTCTGACTTGGAGTGTCTCAGAGAACTCTTTATAGATGATGACAGCAGCACTGTCTGTTGAGGAGAATATGGTAATAGCAGTGCCCCACATGCAGATGTAAAAGGCTCTCTGTAATGTCAGGTAAGAGCACAAACACACACACACACACACACACACACACACACACACACACACACACACACACACACACACATGACTGCACTGAGAATTGAACCTCTACCTATCTAAGTACACAGACTACAGATCTCTGCATTTAAGGAAAGTGCCACAGCTCAAGTCAGACTTGGAGTGTCTCAGACAACACTTTATAGCTGATGACATCAGCATTGTGTGTTGAGGAAAATATGGTAATAATAGAGTCCCATATGATGTGTAAAAGGCTCTATGTAATGTCAAGCAAGAGCACAAAAAGACACACACACACACACACACACACACACACACACACACACACACACACACACACATGTATGCACACACATGCACACAGTTGACTGCAGTGAGAATAGAACCCCAACCTAAGAACACAGACTACAGAACTCAGTACTTTATGCATGCATCATAGCACAAGTCTGACTTTTACAAGACTGCATGTCAACTTATAGTGGACAACATCAGCAGGCCATACTGGAGAGATGTTGGGAGGCTTGCATGACATGGATGTGTAGGCATGTGCAAGTATCAAACTACTGTTAGTCCAAGGCATTGGAACAGTAGTTGTAGGATAGACACTTCTGATCTTCTGTCTAGACACACACACACACACACACACACACACACACACACACACACACACACACACACACACACACACACACACACACACACACACACACACACACACACACACACACACACACACACACACACACACACACACAGACAGCTGACTGCAGTGACAACAGAACCCCTACTTATCTAAGTACACTGACTGCAGAACTCCCTACTTTATGCAAGCACCATGGCACAAGTCTGACTTTTACAAGACTGCATGTCAGCTTATAGTGGATGACATCAGCAGACCATGTTGGAGAGAATATATTGGGAGGCCTGCATAGGTTCATAGCTTCACAGGTTCATAGGAGGTTACTAGCCTAATGGCCCTTGGGAATTTACAAGCCAAGCTGTGTAAAAACAAAAGTACCCTTATTGAGCATAGTTGGATGCTCATTGTTAGCAGAATGAGTGTGTAAGCAGCACTGATTGACCCTGTCCATGAAGGACATAGGTGCCACCACAGAGGTGAATTTACAATCACCTATCCAGTTATCAAGATTATGCTTGAATAGGTTCATTGAGGAACATTGCTTCACAGGCAGTGGGAGTCTATTTCAGAGGAGTGTCAATCACTGGCAGATATATCTGTCACCCCAGCAAGTTCTGTTTATGTCACAGGCTAGCTTGAGATCTCTGGAGCACATTATTCTTGTACCATTTGATTTGCAGATGTCCAGCATTTCCAGTAGGGCAGGGTCTGAGACTGCTGTATAGCCCAGGCATAGGTCCCCTCTCAGCAGCTTGCATGATACTGAGTACAGTGAAAGGTCTTTCTGTCTTTCCATGTATGATACCCATGCACTGGTCTAGTAATCAAGAAGCCTCAATCCTCACCACTAGCACCAGTGAGGGGCATCCACATTGGGAGGATAACAAGTACAGACACAGTAAAGTACAATTTCCCTTAAGAGCACACAGAGATCACAGTCAGTGGGGCTGGTGTCTCCCTTTCTCTTTAGATCCCCAATAAGACTTCCCACTGGCACAGCTATAGGGTTCAGATCTCAGCCTAGTGGTCAAGCCAAAACCTCCAGCACCCTTTCTGTTCAATAAGTGCTTTGTGTCCCTGCCCAGGTAGCTGACACACACACTGTGAGATCTGATTTATATAAAAACACACAGACACTCCTGGGGAAGGCTGGCACAGGTTCTCCAGCTATGCCCCCTTTCTGCCCAGACTATAAGGTAGTACCAGCTGCCACCAACCACTACTATCAGCTACTATAAAGGCCCTTACCAAAATGTGTCCAATTCGACTGTGCAGTATTACTGCTATCCAAATAGTAAGTGTGACCAGACCTTTTAAGGCTATTGGAGTGGCTTATACAGTATCACCAAATACATGCAAGTACTCTAGTGCTTAAATTATCTCTGCAAAAATCAGCCACTGTTGAAAGGTTTAAAAATATTTTATAATAAATAATAAAAACACAAGACAATATTTATTAATTCAATACAATAACATTACAGGGTTCAGAAATCACAGGAAATGCTTTAAAACAATATTGTAGGATAGTCCGACATAAATATAGAAGACAGCTAGACTAATCTGGCTATATTCCTATCTATTCATAGGTTCATAGGTTCATACTAGGCTATCTGCCCTAGGGCATTTATAATCCTAGCCAGAGTGTGTGTGGCTTTCACCACCCCTTAGGATGAGAATACTATACCCATTAGTTTGCTGTGCCTCTGTCCAGCAGTGACACAGAGATGATTCCCGGGGTAAACCTACGATCTCCCATCCACTCATCAAGATTTCTCTTGAACAGAGTCAGTGAGGGGCTCTGCCTCACATGGACTGGGATTCTGTTCCATAGTGTAGGGAGTCTCTGGGTGATGAATCTGTCCCTCCAGCACATCCTATTTATATCCATGTTGAGGTTTAAGTCTCTTGCTCTCGTGGCTCTGGTGGATTTGGATTTTTTGAGGTGGAGCATGTCCATTAATTCCGGGTTGGACATGGCCTTGTATGTCAGGCACAGATCACCTCTGAGCAGATGGTATGCGACTGAATAGAGCTGGAGTTTCTTCAGTCGGGCATCGTATGACTTATGTTTGAGCCTTTATCCTTTTGGTGAGGAACTTTTGGGGTCTTTCCAACTGCTGCAGGTGTCGGGTAAGGTACATTCCAAATGGGCGTTGTACTCAATCATTGGTCTGATAAGTGAAGAGTACAGGGGTACAATGACCTCTCCTTCATGATCAGGTGGGCAATGTAGAAGGTCTTCCTAACCACTTTGGCAATGTGAGTGTCAAGAGAGAGGTTACTGTCAACTTGGGTCCCCAGGTCCCTGATAACTTCTTCCGTGTTTAATGGATTACCACCTATGTGGTAATTAGGGGTTACCTTGTTTTTCTCAAAGGGTATGACTATACATTTTTTGGCATTTAGCTTAAGGCCATGGCTCTGGCACCAGTTATCCATTTCTATGAGACCTATCTGGAGGATGTCTGTGTCTGATGGAGTGTCAATTATGGTGCCCAGTTTGCAGTCATCTGCAAATTTTGTCAGCCACAATCCCCCTATGTTTGCCTGCACTTCAGAAAAATAAATGCCGAACGAGAGGGGGCCCAGGACTGAGCCCAGTGGGACACCACTCGTGACCGGCTTAGAGTCTGACATGGCACCAGCAACTCTAATCCTGTGTGTTCTGTCCTTGAGCCAGTTTGCAACCCATCTTGTGACATATGGGTTTACATCTAAGCTGGTGAGCTTTTCTATGATGCCCGAGTGGGGTATTGTGTCGAACGCTTTTGCTAGGTCAAGGTAGGCTGTGTGAACTGCCTTACCCTCATCAATGGCCTTAGTTACTGTTTTGAAAAAGTCGACCAAGTTCAAGAGGCAGGATCTGCCCTTGACAAAGCCAAATTGGGTAGGATCCAGTGTCTGTAGGTCCCCAATGTCTTTATTTATGAGTTCCATTATGATCCTCTCCATAGCTTTGCAGACAAGGCTCGTCAAGCTTATGGGGCAGTAATTTCAGGGTCCGTAGAAGCACCGCCTTTGTGGAGTGGGACCACAGTTGCCGTCGCCATTCTTTGGGTACATATCCTGTAGTAAGGCTAAGATTAAACAGCAGCCTTATGTGTGGGTTTAGTTCCTCATTGAGTTCGTGTAGCACACAGCCGGGGACACCCTCCGGTCCCATTGATGCTGTGTTTTTTGCTTTACTGAGAGCAGCTCTCACCTGGGCATCTGTGATGTTTGAGTGGCTAGACTCTGGTGGGATAGATATTTCTCCTTTTGGGGGAGGGAGGGAGAAATGTGCACTGAACCTGTCTGCCAGAATGTTGGCAATGTCTGTGGGTTCAGTGATTTTTTATCATTTTGGACTAATTCTGAGCATATCTGGGAGTTTCCACCCAGGTTTCTAACATAGCTAAAGAAGGCCTTATGATTGTCTTTTGTGTCATTAGCGATTTTTCTCTCAAAGTTGGCCTTGGATGATTTTATGAGTGATCGTAGTTTTTTGCTAGTATTGATCAGAGATGCCTTCCCTTTTAGGGATTTTGCTCTGTCATGTAGTAGCTTTCTCCTCTTGTTGTAGAGTTTGTTTATGGCTGGGGCCCACCAGACCGGGCGCCTGCCTTTGGTGGAAAGGGTCTTGATTTTATTAGGGATTGCTTGATCCATACATTCCTGGAGGTGCTCGTAGAAGGCATTTGTAAGGGTTTCAGCAGCGTGGGTTGTGGTTTCCACTGGCTCGGGGCCTTGAAGGATACCACTCCAGTCTTAAGAAGTGTGAAGTTTGCTTTTGAGAAGTTCTTCACTGTGGTCTTTTGCTGGGGTCGGGGGCGGGATGTGGATCTCCAGTGAGATTAATTTATGGTCTGATCTCACCAATGAGGGATATACTTCCAGTGTGGAGCATTTTGTCCCCATGTTTGTGATGATCAGGTCTAGTATATTTTCTCCTCTTGTGGGAATGGTGACTAGTTGTTCCATAGCATTTGAGTTTATGAACTCCAGGAACCTTTGGGCTAGGGTGTTGGGGCTTGAGTAATGTTCCCAGTCTATGTTTGGGTAGTTGAAGTCACCCAATATGATGGTGTTTGGAGAGACATTCATACTCTCCAGTGTCTTCAGGAAGGCTGTGTGGGTTTCCTGAGTTTGAGAAGGTGGTCTGTAGCATGCTACAAACTGTAGAGCAGTTTTACCTATGGTTAATTGCACCTGGATGGTCTCCGATGCTTCGTGCATTGCCACTAACCTGGAGGTGTGGGTATCCTTTATGAATATGGATACTCCCCTCCTTTTGTGGTTCGGTCTGGATTTTGGGGCCGGAACGCATGATATGAGGTATAACCTGATAGTGCTGGGGTGCTCTCAGGAGCCTTGAACCAGGTTTCAGTCACAGCACAGACATCAATGTTCTCCATACTGAGGAGGGCTTCGAGGGCATGCATCTTGAGGTTTAGACTTCTGGCATTGAGCAGCATTATCCTTAGTTTTCTCCATTTTTGTTTTCTAGGGCGGTAGGTTTATCATTTGAGCCTTGCCTAAAAAAGGCAATATGGGGGTGGCAAGAGCCTTTGCCAATATCCGGAAGCCCAGGGGGTGACAGGTGCAAGCCGTCCCTTGCGAAGCAGCATGGCTTGTCAAGCATGTCATCCCAGGCAGACAGACATTGGATCCCCTTAGAATGACACCAGTAATTAAGCCAATTATTAAAGCTGATCATTTTGTCTCTGTATTGTGGCATCATTCTTGGTGAGGGTAGGATACTGCTCAGGGTCAGGGTCATATCGGCCTGGGCTACATAATCTGAGAGCTCCTCTATGTCTCTTTTCATGTAGTCCAGGGAGGTACATCTCAGGTCGTTCACACCGGCATGGACAATGACTGAGTCATACTTGTGCTTGCTGTGGAGTGACCTGAGTGCTTGTGTTATGTGGCGGATTCTAGCGCCTGACAGGCAGCTTACTGTGATCTTTTCCTTGTTCAATCTGGTGAGTGGGACGTCAGTGTGTCTGACTATGGAGTCACCTATAACAAGTGTGTCTGGCATTGTGTTTGGCCTTAAGGGCTGTGACTGTATAGCACACTGACTTTGAGAACTATGTGTTGCATGTCTTATGTCTTGAGGTGGCAGTTGCTTGGGTGTCTGCTTTGGAGGCATCTGTAGTTTTGGTAGATATTTGATCAGTGCCTCCGAGTATGTCTTTGTGTGTTTATGTGTTTGTTTTGCAGTTGTGATAGTTCTATGTGAAACTGGGTTTGTGGTGTGCGTGGTTTCCTTCTCCTCCTGTCTGGTCTTGCCAGTCCTGAGTTGAGAGAGCTCAGCCTCCAGTTTGGCTATATAGTTGCATCTCTCACATGTATTTGTGTTTTGTGGGAGAAGGAGTGGGTTGTCTGTATCTCTGAGAGAAATCACTGTTCTAAATACTACTTACATACAGATCAAGCAAGTGCTGGTGAGTGGATGTTCCTACTAGATCCAAGACAAGGTACAAAATGCTAATCTTTCTTTCTGAGATAGCCCTTAAATTGATAATACACCTTACTGCTGAGTCATTTCAGATTACATCATTCTTGACACCTCTGCTGAAGTTTCCCAGGCTCACAGAACTCAAAATTTAACATATCTTTGTAATCCTGCACCTGCCAGGAAGCCGCAGCAATAAAGGACACTTTACATGTATAATCTCGTAATTATCTCTTTCTTAAAACAATAGAAAGAATTTCCTAGTCCAGACATCCTGTCTCTGAGCTTGAGATCAAACACAGTTGTAAAATTCTTTACTTAACAGCATTCTTCCAGCAGGGTGCACTGTGGTTAAATTTTTGAAGCTCAGTACAACATATAGTTTAATCCTAACATATAGTTCTCTTTACATTTGTAAAAAAAGCCTGCGGATTATATTAATATTTACAATGACATAGAATTATCTACAAAATTCTATCTGGCTGGGCTGGCAGGTCCTCGGTTTTTCATATCCCCCCCCCTCCCCTGAGAACTCAAGCTAGTTTTTCAAGTGTCCCTTGAGAAATGTTGCTTGAGAGGGTTGAGTCTATCTGGGTATACCTTACCCCATTCCCTGTCTTGAGAGCCCATCTGCATTAGCATTGCTAATCCCACTGGAGAACCACACTGACATATATGCTTGCAACCCTAGGGTCCACCTGAGTAACTTGCATTTTGCTGGCTGGCTCAATGTAACCATGATAGAGGATTGTGATCTGTAACTACAGTGAACTTCCTCTCATACATATAAGGATGATGTTTCTGCAGTGCCCACACTATGGCTAGACATTCCTTTTCTACAGCTGCATAGCATTCCTCCCTGGGTTGGTGCCTATGACTGAGATAAACCACTGGGTGCTCTTCTCCCTCTGAAGAAATCTGGCTAAGTACAGCCCCCACCCCATGGTTCAAAGCATCCACCTGCACAACAAATTATTTGCTGTAATCTGGACTGGCTAACATAGGGGGTTCTCAAAAAGCTTCTTTAAGCTTTTGGAATGCCTGCTAACATGCTGGGGTCCACAAAACCTTGTCTGGCCTATTTTTCCTTGTCAGGTCTGTGAGGGGAGCAACTATGGTACTATAACTGGGGACAAACTTTCTGTAGTACCCTGCTGTCCCTAAGAATGCCCTCACCTGCTTTTTGGTAACAGGTGCAGGCCATGTCTGAATGGCTTCCACTTTGACACATCTTGGCCTGATCTTACCACTCCCCACTCTATTATCCCAGGTAGGAGAACTCTGCCATACCCACCTGACATTTGCTGGGTTTAATGGTCAACCCTGTCTTCTGTAATCTGCCCAGCACCTCCCTTGCATGCTGAAGGCACTCTTGCCAGGAATGGCTGTAGATGGCAATATCATCTAGGTAAGCAAGGGCAAGCCCTCCTGCTCCTGCTAGGATATGATCTATCAGCCTCTGGAAAGTCGCTGGAGAATTTCTCATCCGAAAGGGCATCTCTGTGAACTCATACAAGCCAAAAGTAGTCACAAAGGCTGACCTATCTCTAGCACTGGGAGTCAAGGGCACCTGCCAGTGACCCTTGGTAAGATCAATGGTGGTAAGATACTTAGCCCCACCCAGCTGCTCTAGAGCTTCATCTTTCCTATGCATGTGTTAAGCATCTGCCTCTGTGTGACTATTTAATTTCCTGTAGTCCACAGAGAACCTGGTGCTGCCATCCTTCTTTGGCACCAGTACCACTGGGGAGGCCCAGGGACTGTTGGACTCTTGAATTACCTCTAGTTCCAACATTTGCTGTATCTCCTCCCCCAGAGTCTGTTTGATTCTCTCAAGCACCCTGTAAAGGACCTGGCTAATAGGCCTTTGGGGTCCTGTATCCACTTGGTGCTGCACCAGGTGGGTGCACCCTGGTTCCCAATGAACATGTTCCCAAACTCCTGTAACACTGCTCAGATTTCTCAAACCTGGGTAGGAGTTAGCTGCTGGGACACTGCAACCCTTTCCACTGAGGTGTCAGTCCGAGCCTCATTGAGGAGATTAGTCACCAGATCTCCCTCAGACTCCTCTTGCAATCCACTGCAAATTCTCATTACAAGGGCCTCCCTATCATGGTAAGGTTTCATCATGTTCATGTTAATATGATACAATTTGTGCTCCTGACTAGCAGTTGCACTATGTAGTTAACATCATTGACCTTCCTTACCATCTTGTGGGGTCCCTCCCAGGCTGCTTGCAGCTTGTTGTGTCTGACAGGAATGACAACCATTACCTGCTGCCCTACATCATACTCTCTAGCTCAAGCATTCCTGTCATACTAGACCCTTTTCTGCTGTTGGGCATCTGCCAGGTTCTCCTGGGCCAAGCCCATGAGTTCCCTGAGCCTTGTCCTGAGGGTTAGGACATATGTCACAACAGACTCCTCGTGAGATTCACACTCACCTTCCCACTCATCTCAAATTAAATCTAGAGGTCCTCTCAACCTATGCCCATACAGCAACTCAAAGGGTGAAAAAACCCATGGATTCCTGGGGAACCTCTCTGTAAGCAAACAACAAGTGGGGCAAATATTTGCCCCAATCCCTCTTAACCTGGTCTGCAAATGCCGTAGCATGGACTTGAGTGCAGAGTTTAACCTGTCAACAAGACCATTAGTCTGTGGGTGGTAGAAGGTGGTCTTCAGGTGCTTCACCCCACAGTACTTTCACAGACAAGCCAGCAGATCTGACATGAAATTGGCACCTTTGTCAGTCAATCTTTCTTTTAGGAAACCTACCCTGCTGAAAATTTCTAACAAAGCATTTGCCACCTTTTCCTCCTCAATGGAGGAGAAAGCCACTGTCTCAGGGTATCTGATAGCATAATCTACTACTACTAGGATATATTTTCCCTGTGGCCCCACAATATCCATAGCTACCCTCTGAAATGGCTCCTCAATCACAGGCAAAAGCATCAAAGGAGCATTCACCTTGTCTTCTGCCTTGTCTACCTTTTAGCACTGCTCTCAGGTCCTGTAGTACCCTGTTACGTATCTGGAAATTCCAGGCCAATAAAAATATCTTCATAATACATTTCCTTGTACGTTTTATGCCCATATGACCTGCAAAGGGAATATCATGGGCTATGGTTAGAAGTTACAGATGGTAGGCTCTAGGCACTACCAACTGCTGTATCCTCTCACATTCTAGCACTCCCTCAGGGATCCACTCTCTATACAGTAACCCTTGGCACCAATATACAGATTCCCCCTTCCCTTGAGAATCAGGTGCCTCACTAGCTACCTGCCTCAAGCCTTGTAATATAGGGTCTGAGAGCTGAGCCTGTCTCAACTCTCTCTTTGTAACCCTTTCCAGATCTCCTGCCATAGGAAGTCTGGTATCCTCTGACAGGAGTTCCTCACTGTCAGCCTGGGTACTACTATTCACCTCTGTCCAAGAGACCATCAGTACCAACAAGCAGTTGTGGCTCAACTTCAGTCTCACTGCAACAGGCCAGCTCCCTCCCTGAAGTAGCCATCTCACCAGTCCTGGCTACAAGTGCGCAGTCTGTCTGGGTCTCTCCCAGGCTACCAGACCCACATGCTTGTCTCCAAGCCTGAATGTGTGAGCACATGGTACTGCCTCATCGAAATATTTCCTATCAGGACATCTGTAGGATGGTAGTTTGGTACCTCTGTTGTCTCAAGATAACCTGCTATTGGCACTTTGTCTTTCCCACTTACTGGCTCTCTCACCTTTTGTTCCCCACCTTGCTTCCATGGACACCTATATGCCACATGGCCCCATTGGTTGCATTCAAAACATTTAACCCTAGGTCCTGAGTGTGTACCTGGCAGATTCTGTTGGGGCTGTCTGGGCTGCCCATCATGGGTTCCTTTTGACCCATGAGCAGCACTGGGTGTCTCTTTCCTGTGCAGTGATGCCCTGCTTGCTAGGTATTGGTCTCCCTTCTTCCTCAAATCATCTGAGGTAGCACATTGTCTATCAGCTAACCAGATCCTCATGTCCTCAGGCAATGTGCTAAGGGCTTGTTCCCTCACTGAATATTCTGCCAGACCTTCAAAATTGGTGACCTGACATCCACTTACCCACCTATGAAAATAAGTGCTTAGTTCAACAACATATTCACACACAGTTTCATTTACCTTGTGTCTATGCTCACGAAATCCTTTCCTATAAGCTTCAGATGTTAGCTTAAAAAATTCTAGCAAACAATTCTTTACCGCATTATAGTTTAAAAAATCATGATCAGATAGTTTGAAAAAGACATTTACAGCTTTACCATGGAGTAAGGGGGCCAGGAAACGTACCAAGTGACCTTGGTCAGCATCATACTGTTTAAATACCCTCTCAAACATATGAATAAAACTATTAAATTATCCCCCTCTATAAACTGTGGAAGAGATTTACTGACCTTTTGTGCTTCAGGGGTCCAGTTACTCCCTTCTCCATTACCTCCATGACTCTGGCAAAGAGTAAACATCTCCTTTTCATGTTGCCTCTGCCTCTCCTTCTCCACAGCTTCCATTTCCAAATGACTGGCCTCCAATTGAAGTCTCTTAAGCTCCAGACAGATTTTTAAGCTCTCTGTAGAAAGGTTGAGCTGTCAATTCTCTGAGTGTCGTACATCTCCACGGCCAGTCTGATCATCCTCCTGGTTGCTATTCTCTGATGCAGCTGTGACCAAAGCTGCAATTATGTCTGCTTTAGTCAGGTTTCCATGCACCAGTCCTTTAGCCTGGCACATCTCAGCCAACTGGCTCCTAGTCAGCTTGTCATATTCCTCTGCTGACATGCTTGACTGCTCTCCCTGACTAACTAAGCTAACAAAGCAAATAAAACAGTTGCGATCTGAACTCTGAATATTCACTGTATGAGTGATTTAAAGTACAAAAAAAACTTCAGTTATCACTGTACACAAGCTACAGGCATTCACTATCTACATCACTACAAGCCAGTTAATATATGATGTGGCTAACTCACCACTATCAAACAATTAATATGTGGTGTGGATATCCCACCACAGCCAACCAATTAATATGTGACACCTGTTCACTGGCCCAGTAATCAAAGAGCCTCAATTGTCACCACTATCACCAGTGAGAGGCATTCACATTGGGAGGATAACAAGTACACACACACAGTAAAGTACAATTTAAAAGAGCACACAGAGATCACAGTCAGTCTGGGGATGGTTTCCCCCTTTCTCTCCAGATCCCCAATAAGACTCCCCACTGGCACAGCTATAGGGTTCAGATCTCAGCCTAGTGGTCAAGCCAAACCTTCAGTACCATCTCTGTTCAACAAGTGCATCATGTCCCTGCCCAGGTAGCTGACACACACACACACACAATTTGAGATTTGATTTATATACAAACACACAGACACTCTTGGGAAAGGCTGGCACAGGTTCTCCAGCTGTGCCCCCTTTCTGCCCAGACTATAAAGTAGTACTGACTGCCACCAACCACTACTATCAGCTACTATAAAAGCCCTTACCAAAGGGTGTCCAATGTGACTGTGCAATATTACTGCTATCCAAATAGTAAGTGTGAACAGAACTTTTAAGGCTACTGGAGTGGCTTATACAGTATCACCAAATACATGCAATACTCTAGAGCTTAAATTATGTCTACACAAAACAGCCACAGTTGAAAGGTTTAAAAATATTTAATAATAAATAATAAAAACACGAGACAATACTTATTACTTCAACACAATGACATTACAGAGTTCAGAAATCACAGGAAATACTTTAAAACAATATTGTAGGATAGTCTGACATAAATATAGAAAACAACTAGACTAATCTGGCTATATTCCTATCTATCTCTAAGAGAAATCACTGTTCTAAATTCTACTTACATACAGAGCAAGCAAGTGCTGGTGAGTAGATGGTTTTACTAGATCCAAGACAAGATACAAAATGCTATGCTTTCTTTCTGTGGTAGCCCTTAAATTGATAATACACATTACTGCTGAGTCATTTCAAATTACATCATTCTTGACACCTCTGCTGAAGTTTCCCAGGCTCACAGAACTCAAAATTTAACATATCTTTGCAATCTTGCACCTGCTAGGAAGCTGCAGCAATAAAGGACACTTTACATGTATAATCTAGTAATTATCTCTGTCTTAAAACAATCAAAATAATTTCCTAGCCCAGACATCCTGTCTCTGAGCTTGAGATCAAACACAGTTGTAAAATTCTTTACTTAACAGCTTTCTTCCAGCAGGGTGTACCGTGGGTACATTTTTGAAGCTCAGTACAACATACAGTTTAATCCTAACATATAGTTTTCTTTACAATTGTAAAACAAGCCTGTGGATTATATTAATATTTACATTGACATAAAATTATCTACAACATTCTATCTGGCTGGGCTAGCAGCCCCTCAGTTTTTCACACCATGTATATCATGTTTTGGAGGCCCTGGATTCTCCCAGTCACAAACCTCTGTATTTCCAACAATTGCTGCAAGTGTGTGGTGACATACAGCTGGAATGGAGCATTGTACTCAGTTAGTGATCTGATAAAGGTAGAGTACAGCAGAGCTATGACCTAACTGGTCTTGCATGTGATGGCCTTATTTATGAGGTGCGCAATGTAGAATGTGTCTTATCACTATGGACACATAGTGATTGAAGTGTGGATTGCTATCAGCATGTGTTCCCAAGTCTCGCAACACTGTGTTTGAGCTTAGAAGGGTGCCATGTATATCATAATTAGCAGGGGAACTTCATTGCCAAAGGGGACAATGAGACATTGTTTGCTTTAAGGTTCAGTCTCTGAGTTTGGAACTAATCATTTGTCTATGTCAGCCCATTCTGTAATATGTTACCATCATTGGGGGACACTATATGCCTGTCTCCAGTTAACAGTCATCTGCAAACTTGGTAAACCAAAGTCTGTCTACCTTTGCCTGGGCTTCAGAGAAATATTTTCCAAACAGTTGAGGGCCCAGCACAGATCCTTATGGTATTCCACTGGTAAGTGATCTAGTGGTGGAGGTGCAGTCCCCAACTTTGACAGTGTGTGATCTGTCAGTGAGCCAGTTGGCTATCCATCTAGTAATGTGCGTTAATTCCCAGATGGGAGATTTTCCCTATAATATATGAATGCGGGATAGTGTCAAAGGCCTTGTATAACTCATCATAGGTGGTATGTCCAGCTATCCCTCAGCCAGGTCTTTGGGATCAATATCAAAGAAGTCCACTAGGTTTAATAAGCAAGATCTACCTTTGACAAAACCAACATGGGCTAGTTCAAGTGTGTTGAAAGTCACATATTTCCATGTATACAAGGTCCATTCTGATTCCTTCCTTAGCCTTGCAGATAAGGCTTTTTAGGCTTATGGGCCAATAGCTCTAGTTGTGCATGTTACCAGACTGATGTGCATTGCATATCACACAACATTTGATATTAATTTCTGTAGTGCAGGTGATATATGTGTAGAAAAAGTACTGAGACACCAAGCTTGCAGTGCTTGGGGGGAGGGCAACACATGGCTGTATTGTTAGATAGGGCCTTCAGTTTATGTTTCCATGTGCAATTTCATGTCATTGACAGGAAATGGACAGTAAACAGTAGTAATAAATTTTCCAATACTTTTCCATAGCAAGGCGAGCAGCGGGTTTGCATGACGGTTGGCAAAGTGTATGTACATTTTGTTAATGACATGTTTTTGCTTTGGCATGGTTCCTCAGAAACTTTAGAAGAATTTGTAAACTGTTTGCATGGTACCACTGATTTTTTGAGATTCACCTGTAAACAGTCTGATGTAGAGATGGAATTCTTAGAGTTTAATAAAGGAGATCTTAGTAAGGTGTACACTAATGTTTATAAGAAACCCACCAGGAAGAACAATTTTCTTCATAAAAACAGCATGCATCCTAAGCATGTCACACGGAATGTTTTAAAAGGGCAAATCTTTAGAGTAATGAGATTGCACAATGATGACACCCAATTGGCTTTAGCACTTGACTCCCTTAAACATGATTTCCTAGCAAGTGGCTACAAAGAAACAGAAATTGATTCTCACATTAATGCTGCATGGGAAGAAAGGGGAGGGAGATGTAGAGCCTCCTTTAATAATCATACTTTATCTTATACACCTCATACGTCAGCTGTAAGAGACACTTTCAGGATTTCTTTACCTTACTCAAATACTGTGATATTATAAAAAACAATTGGAACATCTTGCGCGCAGCAGATAAACTAAAGGGAGTTGATAACATACCTCATTTTGCATTTAAGAACAATAAATCCTTGAAGAAACATTTATGTTAAATGCCACAGTCCTGTACCAAAGGACCTCAATCCACCAGGCTAGGAACTTTCTCCTGTAGAGCTTGCTCAGCCTGTAAGTATATACTTACAGGATCATTCTATATATACCCACAAGGTAATTTTAAAATTGAGCTCAATTTTTATGCTGATTATAGAACCTCTAACATTGTTTATTTCTCTAGTTGTCAGGTCTGTCATGCCTTTTCTATAGGCAAAAACCAATAGACCATTAAAGGACAGAATCCTTGAACATTGCAGGGATATCAGGAATCAGAAAGGCACCAATGCTCTAGCACAGCATGTTTTCTTGTGTGGCTCAGAACACTCCTTTAAGTTTTTTGTACTTCAGGCTTTGCATGTGGGGATTAGAGGAGGTGACATATCTTATCAAAGTGAAAGAGCAGAGCAACAATGGATTTTGCTTATTATTTCAGAGAAATTGCCTGGACTGAATGGGGTATTCAGCCTTAAACCAATTTTGATAGCACGTCCACTCAAGCATTAATGTTTTTTAAGTTTCTTTTTTATTCCTTATTTTATACATATACATTTATTATATAATTTTTTTTGTGTGTATACCTTTTATTGTTAAGTACTTGTACTCAGTGTTAACAGCTGATTGGTTATGCTTCCTTTTTAAACTCATGTGTTTTAACTGATTTTTAGTCTGATGAAGCAATAGTGTTATCGCAAAAGCACTTACTTTCATTTGTTTTTATGCATTTATTAAACTGTTACTTTTGCCTAGTCATGTTGGTTCGGTACTTGCCTTAATATTTTGTTTATATACATTTGAACTGAACCTTTATCCTGTTCCTGTGTGTATTCTCATTTTTGTGATTATTGAAGAAATAAGAGTATTGTGTAGTTGTGAATTGTGGTATTTGAATCCATGATCTGTGACTAAAGTCTAATATGGGACTCTTACAATTGTTTTGTACTACATGCTAATGCATGCATACTTGCTTTTACAGTTGGGATATACATGCTCAATATGGTTGCAAATTGGCTCACAGATAGAACCCACAGTGTGAAAGTAGCAGACTCCAAGTCAGACTCCCGACCATGAGTGGAGTCCCACAGGGATCGGTCCTGGGTCCTCTCCTGTTTAGCATCTACTTCTCAGAAGTCCAGGCAAACACAGAGGGACTATGTCTGACCAAGTTCGCTGACGATTGCAAGCTGGGAGCCATTATTAACTCCTCAAGTGATGTAGACATCCTAGAGAAAGACCTCACAGAGATCAGTAACTGGTGTCGAAACCATGGCCTTAAGCTTAATGCCAAAAAATCCGTTATCATTCCCTTTGGGAAAAACTCAGTTCCCACTAATTACCACATTGATGGTATCCCACTGAACACTGAAGACGTTATAAGAGATCTGGCAACACAGATTGACAGCAACCTCTCCTTCGACCACCCCATTACCACTGTGGTCAGAAAGTCCTTCTATGTGGCACATCTCATTACCAAGGGTTTTGCATCCAGGAAGAAAGAGGTCATCATCTCTCTCTACTCTTCCCTCATTATACCAATCGTCGAGTATAATGTCCCATTTGGCATGTACCTCAATAAACCCCTGCAACAGCTGAAAAGGCCACAAAAGTACCTCATGAAGAGGATTATATGCCTTAAACACATGCTGTACATGGACAGACTCAAAAAACTCCAGCTTTTCTCTGTCTCCTATTGTCTTTTAAGAGATGATCTCTGCTTGACTTACAAAGCCATGTCTGACCCAGCCATGTTAGAAATGTTACACCTAAAGAAATTCCAATCCCTCCACACCACACGCTCCAGGGAACTCAACCTCATTACCACAATCAACAGAACATGCTGGAGGGACAGGTTCATAACCCAGAGACTACACATGGTCTGGAATAGTCTTCCCATATATGTCAAGCAGAGCATCTCATTGGCCCTTTTCAAGGAAAATCTTGATGAGTGGATGGGAAATAGAAATTTCACCCCAGGAATCACTCCAGTGGCTCTACTTGATAGAGGCACCGGGAACTAATAGCGGCATGATGCCAGAGCACTTCTATGGGCTAGGCTTGTAAAGGCTCCAGGACTGTTGGCCTAGTACACACCTATGAACCTATGAACAACTCTATAAAACACCAAAAAATCTCTCTTTAACTTTTAAGGCTACAATAACACTTCTCTTCTGCTGCATACATACCACTTGCTTCCCTCAGTCTCTCCAATCGAGCAACATGAGCCTGACAATTGAACTCACATTTGGTGACAGCTGGGGAAAGAACAGAAAAAAAAAACAGAAAAGCATTATGCATACCAGTCTTGCCTACAGTTAGCTTTCTAAGTCTTACAAGTACTCTCTTATTGCCATATTACAAAGCTGCGGGATGCCCACTGTCCCAAACTCATTAAATCAATGATTGAGAGTATCCCTTTTTCAACTGTGTAGGTCATTAAAATTTATGCCTACACTGCTCTGCAGTGTGTGGGATACCAGTGGCACTGGATACAGCCTAGGCCACACTATTCTCTACCTCAGACTTGTACTGGGAGCCAGAATAGTCCCCCTGCAGAAGCCTTTGTCTATGGCACTGTACCTGGAGTCCAATAAATATCTTGGACACCTGGACACCCCACCTTGGTGCCCTAAGCTTGACACCTTGTTCTCTAACACCAGCCATGTCTATCAGGTGAACTAGGGCAATGTAAACTGATGCTTTCCTGACACTTCCAGCTATAGCGTTTACTGGTAGTGCACAAACCCAAGCAATGATGCCAACCATGTTTGTACAATATTAAGCGAAGAGCAGCAGTGCCAAGCAGGGAGAAATTAAATAATTACAATTGGAAGGTTAATCTGACACTTGGCCTTAGTTTGAGGGGTGTGTACTGATGTAGCCTGGAAATATATATTGGAAATTGGAAGGTAACTGTTAGGTGAGTTAAGTTTATAGACTTGCACTGGGGTCATAAATGTAATGACCTGACACATTTGTTTTTGCCTTTATACACTGAGGAAAATTGATTTTTACACTGTGGGATTCAAACCTAGGCATAAGAGACAAAACATTTTCTTCCACACTGTTGATTTTCCATATTTGCCACAGAAGATGTGCTGCTCAGACATGGTCTGGAATCATACATAAATACAGGTAACAGTTTGAGCTGTTACACATATATGTGTGTAACCTGACAAGGTTACTGGATATAGATCCAGTTGTGTATGTGTCCTATGTAATTGTGAAGCCCATGCAAGCCCAATAGCAGAATTATACTTACAGAAATATAATAGACAGTATAGTCTCAGTCATACATCTGAAGACACAATAATGGTGTCTCATCTCTCGTGCATATAATTCATAACAGCTTCACTATCCAAAGTGTTATCAGTGACAGTGAATATAATGGGAAGTGGAAGAATAGTACAAGTGTATGGAATATCCTGCATTAGAGCCCAGGCCCACATATATGGCAGTCCTACACTTACACCTGTTGCCACAAGAATGTTGAAATAACGCTTGTCTATTTTTTTGGTTCATTGATATAAACTGCACTGTCACAACAGTAAAAATAGGCTGCACACCCTGTACTGGAATCCAGGACCATCTGTACTCCAACCCTACAATTACACCTGCTGCCAGTTACATGACATTTTATAATTTCCTAATCATTCTTAAGGTCTCTGCGTTAACCATCTTGCAACACCACTTAGCAGGTTTGCTTGGTGCCCAACAGAATTAATTAAATGTATCTGTTTTCAATTATTGGCTTTCTGAGTCCTGTCTGCAGATGTTCAATGGCTGCAGCTGCTAGGGAACCTTGCTAACTGCCGCGCAATGCTGCTAAGAGCAGTTGCATGATGAAACATAAAAACTGCAACAATGTATTGTTTTTGACATTTGCCCTTTTACAGATGCCCTATTTGCAAGTGTTCTGAAAGTGTTCTGTCTGCTTCCTGGGTGGACCAGAAGCCCAGTTTGTGCACTGCCACACTTCACTGAAATGGGATAAACACAGCTGAACCTGATATTCATTTTCTCTGTTTCCCATATTTGAGCTAAGCCACACATCGCACACTGGCCCCCTCTCCAAAAAAAGAAAAAAAAGGGAAAATCAGTTGAAATGAGGAAAAGCAATCTAAGACATACACACTACAAAATGTTAGTACACATGAGCTATATCTACATAGGTCTAGAGTTGAACTCTCACTCCAGTAAGTCTTCAGAACACAATAAGGAGGCCTTATCTCTCTTTGCCACACAAACTCCTTTGCAGCAAGGAACTGAAATCATTGTGCATATAATCAATTGCAACACCATCTACAGTAATATGAAACCATATAAGAGATATTTATACATTTAGTAATTTTGAATGTAATGCACTAAGTGACCACACAACCATTTATAAGTATTGCTTGCAAATATGCAGATCGGTCTTACTTCTCTGTGATTGTTGCTCATTCTTTTCTTATCTGACTGATTATATGAGACATGTAGTCTGTAAGCCATTCATTGTCCTTAAAATGTGTGAGGATATTAAATGAAAATAATATAATATGCAGCTGCCAACAAATGAAGGAGAGATTGGATATTAATGAATAGAACCTGTGAATTGTGTGCTACTTACTAACCTGACACACCCACTGGATGTAGGGCAGTCTGCATTGCTGTTGTGTTTTCCTTCTCTCTACCAGTAATCATTCACAGTTGCAATCCATTAAAAACAAACACTGATGGAGTGCCTGCACTATGTTTACATTTGCGACATGGAGCCAAGTATTTGGGATTCAACAATTCTAATGAGTTCACATCTCATTTGCATCTCCACTGTGCTGACAGCCCTGAATCTACACCATAAAAAGGCAACTATGTAGCTTGGGAAACTGAAGGTGAAGAGACTTGTTTATGTGGAGAACACAGAAAAGAGGCTATTACTTTAGGATTTATTTGCACAGAGGATTACTGAACTTGAGAAGGTATGCTTGCATTTTGTCAGCCATATACTGCATATGCTGAAATGTAATTAAGAAAAATATGTTTAACAGTTTTATATATAGATATATTTTGATTAGCAAAGACTTTACACTTTTATCTGTATGCATTAGTTAGAAGTGTACTGGTGGCATGGGCATGTTTGTCAGGGCATTTCACAGGTATAGATGATTGGCAATACCTTAAAATGGAATGTTTTGTGTTAAATCTGTAGACATGTTTCAGCAACAGTTCATTTGATAGCACTTTTAGCATTTCAAAGATGGTTTGTTAGCAAAATGTTTAATTTGCCTATTGTTTTGGGGGTGGGGGAGCAAAGCTGCATTTCTGCTATGGCACAAACAAGGATATGTTGGTACTGTTACTCACCCTTTTTTCATCCCCACAATTCTTGTTGTTCGTATTTCAAATCTCTAGACCAGTTTATGTTATTCCAGTGGGTAATACTGAAATGCTGCCATTTATGCTTTATCTGGGAGCTGTTATTTTGTAGTTTTATAATACTTATGTGCATCATCCTTCTGTTGTCTTTTAGGACACATAGGACTATGACACCCAGATATCTCAGTCCAAAAAGAAAACACTCTTCACTGACCCTGAGAATAAGGTCATTGTGAAGCATTTAGATGACATGGTACCTTCCTGTTTGAGAGGGTACATGGAGATATGTCAGGCAGAATGAAAATTTGGCAGCAGATAGTTGCAGATGTTAATGCAGTGAGTGGCCACAGCAGGACATATGATCAGGTGCATCTTAGGGCCACTGATATGATCTCATCTGTCCGAGGAGAGCAGCTGCAGTGGCCCATGATCAGATGGGTAGTAGGGGGTGCTACTACACAGCCACCACTAATAGCAAATGAAGAGTTCCTGTCCACTGTCAAGGATCCAGACAGTTCCCAGGAAAGTGCCGAAAAGCATGTCCTTGAAATTGGTGCTACTGTTTCAGGGACAGCAAGCATGTCCCAGGAGGAGCTTCCAGGTAGGCTTTTGTATCTTAGTTGCTAAATACTGTTGTATAGTAAAACAATTTAAAACAATACATTAATTCTGTTTTACAATAATTTTTTTTTGGGGGGGGATTGAAGATTGTTACAGTTAACAACACATTCTGATTGATTACACATGGGTTTAGGTTGGACTTGTCATCCACGTTCTTGTTTAAAGTTAGTTAATGGACATATAAAGGAGATACAGTATTATCCCTTTGTTACTGGTAATTGTGACAATGTTGTTTATAGCTTTTGCTTAACTCCTTCCAGGACCATCTGACATACAGAGCATACCATCATCTGCCCATGGTAAGCCAAACATTTTTATTCAGTACTAATGAGCAATTCAAATATATAGTTTAGTTTGTGATGTTGATGACAGAACTGTTGTGTGTGTATTGCTGTACTGTCTAATAGTGTTACCACTATTATTTTGTTAGCATATATTGGACTATAGTAGTGTGGGTATTAATTGTTCCTGTGTCTGTTGGTTACTATCACAGATGATCCTGACAGTGGAAGTGTGAAACTTCTACCACCTGATGTCAGAGTATCAGTAGACTCTGATGATGATGGTGGCTAAACACAGGCACAGTCTGCGGGTGCAGAGGTTGAATCTGACACAGAGGTTGACATACAGCCATACCCTGTAATTCTGTCGGACACATCCAGTAGGCCTATGCCTACCTATTCCAGTGAGCCCTCAGATATTAGACAAGTGGAGGGCGAGACAATTGATCATGGAAGTATGGTTACTGCGGCTTCACTGCTTGTTGACTCTGGCCATACCCAAAGTATGGGTGAGGTGCCACATAGCAGGGTTGTTAGGGGTGCTTGGAAGAGACCTGCTGTCAATCTTCCACCTGATCCAGGTGTTTCTTCCCGTGCCACTCAACATATGTTTAGGGCCATCATGGAGGCACAGGCACATTCCCATAGGTCCTCCAGAGAAATGCTTAGGATTGTACATGTGGCACAGGCTGACATGCATGACTGCCTCCACCATGTTGCCGATTCAATGGATCAGATGAATGACACACTGGAACAGGCAGTGTCTGTGGTGCAATGTCTGCTGGGAGGGGGATGGCATCCTCATGGGCATATGTCAGCCACATCATTTGATGTTAGCCAAAGCGGCTGTGCCCGATCATGCTCCCATAGTGGCATACTTCTATTGCTCAGTCAGTGGTTGAGCTGTCCACACCCAGATGTAGCAGGTCATGGGTTCATGATCCTGGCTGTCCTCATGAGGGGATCTTATCCAGCAGACATCAGTCATGTTCAGGTAGCAGCACTGCCTCTGATCATGGGCATGGACATGCCAGTGCAACCCCTGGCAGAGCCAGTTCTTGTGATCAGGTACAACAGCAGTGAACTACCACTTCTATCATGCATGGCTCACACCTGTCCAATGTACCAAGACATAGAGATAGCACAAATCTTGGTTGTGTTCATGCAGACACTCACACACCACTTGAACCTGGGGACCCATACAGACACATACACAACAGTTACATGGTTCATCCTTGAAGCTTAAAACTCATTTTGTCTCATGGGCCATTTGTTGCTTTATCAGAATGTCTGCCTGCTTCTCTTTCTTTCTCACACACACTCACTGTTCTTTTGTGTCAGCCTAGGATTCCTGCCCCCCCACACATCACCCTGTGTAAGTGATGAGAACTGTGCCATATCCCTTTTTTGTATCTTTTGGATTCAGGGATATATAAGCTTGGTGTCTGATGCTCAGGGTAGATAGCTGACTTAGTGCGAAGTATATCTGCATTCGTGATGTTGAATTGGTAATTGTACGTTTGACATATCTAGGTCTAAGAAAGATAGACAGTTGATAGCATCATGATGTTTCCATCTTAATTAATGAACGTGATAGGGTTGTGAAGTCTGAAACTGCAATGTGTATCATTACTTTCTAACGTCTCTCTTTAATGATTTTTCAGTACAATTGTATGGCAATATACTGATGCCATGCAGTGACCATCGCTACTTTTGAGAGGTATAACTGTGTGAATCTTTGATGCCTGAGGCCTACTACTTAATAATGGACACATGTAATTTAAATAAATCTCTGCTGTCACATGTTACGGTCATTTCTGTACAAATCTCCTATATTTTACATGTTTAGAATACCAAGCAACAACATGCAAGGATATGCCAGTCATTCATATTATTACACAATACATTCCAGGTTCAACACTTTCCCTGTAAATCCAGCAGTTGCAACAGTTTTAGTTCAGGGCTGACTCTGTCTGATGCAAGCAGTACCAGCAGATACATGGGGAAGTAATGGTTGTGAGAGTTGCCTGGCATCAATGTTACTATATGTATGTGCACAGGAGGAAGATTTTAGGCCCTTAGGTGGTGAGTGAGTGTGCTATGTGTTGTCTCTGAGCCAATTCAAAGGCATATTGAGTACACCTACATCTGCCTACACCCACAGCAGCTGGTGGATCCCCCTCTGACTCCTCATCTGTGTGTAGCTATGATGACCTTGCCATTGGTGGTGGGATGTGTGCTCCTTCCCCTTGTCGATCCTGCTGAAGCTGTTTTCTTAGAATGATATTGTGTAGCATGGCACATATTCTGAATATTTTAGTACATATCTATGGATTGTACTGCAGGACTTTACCAGATGTATCTCAGCACTGGAACTGTGACTTCAGCAGCCCAAACACACTCTCTGTGATAGTTCTGGTTTGAGCATGTGCCTCATTATGGAATTTTCAGCAGATGTGTGTGCATTTCTGATGGGTGTCATCAGCTACAGTTTCAGTGCATAAACTGCATCCCCAGTAAATGACCCTATGGGATATCCCTCTTCTGAACATCTGACACAGTTGGGAGGTGTGCCAGATATGTGAGTCATGCTAACTGCCTGGGTTGCCAGCACACACATTCAAAATGCTTCCTTGGCATTACACACAACTTGGCAGTTAATAGAGTGGAAGCCCTTTCTATTAATGTGGAGCCTTTCCTGTTCCCCATGTTTCTACATGTATGCACTCTATGGCACCCACTACTTCAGAGTAGTGTGCTACAGTGTAGAACTCCTGCATATGTCTGGCCCTATCCTCAGGAGTATGGGGAAAGTATATGTGGCCACTAGCATGTTGGAGCATAGCATTCAAGTGCTGATGGAGGATCCTGGATGCGGATGCCTGTGACACCCCCAGCATGTCCACTGTTGGTCTCTGAAAGGTACCTGTAGCTAAAACTCTAAGTGCTGCACATACCTTTGTCTCCACTGAGATGGATTCCCCTCAGTTTGCCCTGGTTCTGAGTTGAGGATGACAAAGGTTTCAGAGTTCCTGTAGTGTGTTTCTATCCACCCTGTAGCACTCTACAATTTCCACATCATGTAAATTGTGATAAATTACCTGGGGTCTGAGAACTGTTCTTGGCCTTGCTCTATTAGCAGCAGCAGCAGCATACACTTCAGCATGTTGCACATACACGTGAATTAAAGCAACAGCAGCCCCTAACATTGTTTCTGTGTAGACTCCTTTCCGCGGCTGTATTCCAATAGGTTTTGGAATTCACAAGGAAAACCAGCACCGAGTCTACACAGTTGTTTTATTGCTTGTTGAAGAGCTCCTCCATCTTGGATTGCTTGATTAGCATACTATTCAGCTACTTATGTTGTAATCTGCATTCCACTGTGTTTACCTTGTTTGCATGACTGTGTGCTGCTCTACATGCTGTGCAGAGCTGCTTACTTAATCCAAAACAGTGCGCACCGGGACACACACATGGTAGAACTGGACCGTGTAGGCTTTATTGAATTTGGCTGCTTGTGTGCTAGAACTTTGCTATACAGTTCACTAAAGTCTACAGATTTTACACTACCTCTTTGATAATTTGTTTATCTTTTTTCCATCATTTTTGTCACTCTGTTTTTGAGCATGTGTTTATGAGTAGTATCCCACATTCCTACTGGAAGTGGAAACAGTCAAATGCTATTTGGTATTCAAATTTTATGCTAACTAGATGGCCAGATTTTTAGCTGGATGCACCTACAATACAAACGCCTTTGTTACTATTCTCAATGCTTGTGGGTTGAGAGACAGTCTGCGGAGGTAACATGGTTACAATTGCCTGGGGGGGGGGGGGTTCGGGTTGGCTGGAAGAAATTAACTGATCCTCTTGTCATTTGCTCAACTTAAACTCTCAATATCTGGCTTGCTAGGACTAGAGTGTGTTTGTGAGAAGTAAGGTGGGCTGCTTAACTGGACATGTAACATGCACAGACAGCATAGATATCACTGCTGTGGCTACCATCTGGTAGTTACCAATGACTAGTTACCTGCTAATGTTCACTTATTATTTTGGCTTTGCAGGACTACTGTGATTATGTGAAGTAATGTGCAATATTTTAATGTGTGGTGACTGCTAGTTTGTAACAAAGATGAAATACATTACAGGGGCATCCTTTTTTATCCCACTCAGATATCTGAATTGCATATTAAAGTGGCTGTAACTATTTGGTGTGGGTTGCCCAGATGAAAGTAATTGACCCTGTTGCTATTTGCTCAGTTTAACAGCATCTGTAAAAAAAATAATGGATAAATGCACATACCCAGACATTCAGAACATGTGAAGACTGGTGGCCCCCACGCACCAAGGTTCTATAAGATTATTTTGACGTGGGCTTAGTAACAGCCTCTGCCTTGAACTCCACCTAATATAAAACCAGCCCTGGTCAGAGGTGTAAGTAGAAAGTCACTGTACTTGTAGTGGTGGCAAGGGACAATGTCATTATTTAATATTCCCTCAAACCTCAGAGGTCATGATATCTTATATTGGGCTGGGGACAGGGTGGTCATTATTTCTTTAACTTTCCTCACAAAAGTCAGAGTGCATGGTCATTATAACTTCTATAGGAGCACTGCAGTGTGTCTAGAAAGAACAAGCTGGAATCACTGAAATCATTTTTTTCTATTTTCCTCATAATGAAGCATCTGATGCATATACAAGTGGCTACCTTGGGGGGGGGGCGGGGTAAATTAGCATGCTGTTTATATATGTCTGACAGCAAATATACTTTATTTCTTTTTTTCAATTTTGTCTCAGTTTGACTTCAAAAGGGTATAAAGAAGGTGTCTGTCTTTTGTAGGAGTAGAGGGTAAAGAGGCATGCTTTATATAAATATGATAGTGACAACAGCTCAAAATGTGAGTGTGGGTATTTCTGTCTTAATCTTAATCTTAATCCCATTTTAGAAGCAGAAAGGGATACTCAAAGTGACTACCTATTTTGAGGTGGGAGCCTAGGTGGCAAGTACTATTCCCATATATAATGTATGCATTCTCTCAAGCATTTGTCTTTTTAGTTTATTGTGAACTGGCATTTCACTAGCTTTGAAGATTACAAGATGGATACAACCTACTTCTTCTCTGAAATAAAAAAGTATACTTGAATTTATTTTCAGTATGCATGACTTTTTTTCAGATCATCATTGTATCAAAGATGGGAAAAAGCTTGAAAAAAGCTCTAAAATGCACCTAAGAAAATCTATCATCCCATGGCGTCTGGGTACCTAGCAGCCCCTAGACCCCTATCTTAATTTAATTAATACAGTCTTATCTTAGTCAGTTAGGATGTGCTGAAAGGAGAAAGAAGAAACAAAGTTGAAGGATAAGACTACATTTCTTTCTTTGATCATGTTTTTTGTTCAGGTAATCACTGGATGAGAAAGGTTACTCAAAAAAACTCTAAAATGTACATGAGAGCATCTAGAACCTATTGGCTTCTGGGAACTTGTGGCCACCAGACCCCCAGCTTAATACACTTATTTCCACTGCGGTTTTTACAGTGTGATTTTGGTCAGTTAGGATGTGCTGAAAGGAGCAAGAAAAGGAAAGTTGAAGGAGAAGCTAAATGTCTTCTTTTGGCCACAGTTTTTCTTCAGGCAATCACTGGATAACAAAGATTGTTCAAAAGACTCTAAACTGCACCTCAGAGCATCTAGAACTACATGACTTGATGCAGCTGTTTCCTTCATGGTTATCAGAGTGCAGTCTTGCTTAGGAAGAACACGTTGGATAAATGAATGAATAATTGCTGGAAAAAAAACTGTAGAGTAAGACACACTTTGAAAAGGGAGGGGGGAGTAATCTAGAGGGTGAGTAGGCCTACATTTCTTGGGCAGTAGCAGGGACACCATGTAGTCTTTCTGCCAAGGCACCAGTTTACCTAAGGTTGGCCCTGGTGATGTCAACTTGTGACCAGCTATATTGTCCTTAAACACTTGCCTCCCAAAATGTGATTCCTGACAAGAAGGAATATTTCATACAGTGACTGCAAAATTATCTCTTAATGAAGAATTGCATAATGATGCATAAGATAAGATCTGCAAGACAAGCATTCTAAAACTTTTGCTCCGATATATTACTAACTTCCAAAGTTAGGATAGTCTTTCATTTTGAGAACATGCCATCAGAACTGTACAAAATGTTGACATTTTTAAACTAATTTTGAAAAATTCCATATATAGGATTACAGAGATTTCCTGATGTAGGCGTGACACCCCTGCACTGGCCCAGTAATCAAGGAGCCTCAATCCTCACCACTGGTAACAGTGGGGAATGTATACACACAAGAGGATGACAAGTACACACACAGTAAAGTGCAATTTCTCTTAAGAGTACACAGAGATCACAGTCAGTCTAGGGCTGGTTTCTCCATCTTTCTCCAGATCTCCAATAAGACTCCCCACTGGCACAGCTATAGGGTGGAGATCTCATCTGAGTGGCCAAACCAAGATCTCCAGTACCCCTCTCTGTCCAACTAGTGCTTCGTGTCCCACTAGTACAGATTTACTAGGTATGCTCCCTTCTGCCCAGACTATAAAGTAGTTCTGAAAGCCACCAACCAACTCTTTATCAGCTACTTAAGGCCTTTAACAAAGGGTGTCCAATCCTACTGTGTAATGTTACTATTATTTAAATTGTAGTCTGACCAAGAGTAAGGATATTTAGGAGGGCCTGTACAGTATCATGAAATAGATATGAAGGTACTTAAGAGCTTAAATATGTCTCATATATATCAGCCACAAAGATAGGTTTAAATAGATTTAATAATAAATAAATAGTGAAAGAATAAGACAATATTCAGTAAGTAATCAGTTACATAAGAGTTCAAAATCACAGAAAATATTTAAAACAACATTGCAGGACAATCTCAAACAAATAAAGAAAACATCTAAGGTATACTTTACTATATTTCTATCTGAATCCAAAAGAGTTACTATCCACTAAAAACTTACTTACAGCAAGGCAAGTGCAGAAGGTGGTGAGTGGATGTTTCTAGGTCAAAGACAAGATACAAAATGCACAGTCTCTCTTTGAGAGAGTTCTTAAATTAGTATCAAATATTATTGCTGGGTCAGCTTGGATGTCATCACTTTTTTGTCATCTGACTTTAGTTCCTAAGCTAAACTCCCTTTGTCAGAAACTAACAGAATTTAACATCTCTGCGTGAAAATTACATAGCCTTCAGATGTTTGCTCAGAGCTGTGCAGCTGCTAGGACGTCATAAAGCAATGAACACTTTTGTTTCTGAAACCTAGTAATTACTTCTCTTCCAAGACAATACAAAAACGTTTAGCTCTAGACATTATGTCTGCTACTGAACTGAAACTGAGAGATAACTTATATAGCACAATCATAAAACAATTTAATTTCAATGTATTTTCTTGAAGTTTTGCAAGTTAACCCTCTATGTTCTAGTTTTTACTGTTAAAACAAATACATTTATACAATTACAATAGTTTATATACATTTCTATTCCAAGCCAGCAGGGCATGCTGTGGTTACATTTTAGCTCAGTACTTTACAAACCCTGTTCAACACAGACTTCTGTATACACACAACACAGAGTTCCAATATAGTTGCAACACAATTAATTGCATCATGCTGGTATTCACAAATGACATATAACTATTTACAAAATTCCAGACAGCTGGGCCGGCAGTATTTCCCTTTTGGCATAGTAGGCATCTAAGGAGAGTATTCTGAAAGCCTGTCCCCAAACATTACTATCTGCTAAAGTTGACTCTGAAGTCCATTTAGGAAACATTTCCTCATAACTTCACTAGAAATGGATATTTTAAAAACAGATTTCAAAAATGTCATCTGTAGGACCTCACGTCTTGAATAACTCCACTATACTTACATGCCTCTGTTCCAAAAGTTGATTTCAGGGAGAACATAACCTTGGATAGCTTTTCTAGAATTGTAGACTGACAACAAAGAGTTCAAGGCAGAGACCCAAAGCATTAGTATTCTAAACTTGCCCCAAAGAGGTATTAACCAGCAAATTCACGAGTTTGTGTTTAACATTGTAATATTTTCCTCATAACTTAACCAAATTTCAGCAAAAAGACCTATTTGGGACCTCACCCACTACTCTTTCATTCACCTCCCAAAAAACTACCAAATTCATACTCAATGTTTCTTGGTCAAAGTCTCCCACTTCCTGAATTTATGCTAACTGCTTCTTGTCCAAGTTCACCTTCCTAACTCCTGAATTCATGCTCATCGCTTCTTGCCCAGAATCACTCCCCTTCTTCCTACCTCATAAGTTCAGAGTCATCACCATAATATCCTGAATGTATATGCGATATTTGTTGCAGTGCCCTTCCTTTTCACTACCTAAATTCAAGATCATTGCTCACTTTTCTCATTCTCTGATCTTCTAAAGTAATCTTCAGGGTAACATACCTGCCACATTCATCTTCTGTACATCTTGTGAAAACAACAATTTATTTTCCACTTTCGTCATTAGACTTCATCAGAAAATAATACATTCAACAATAAAAGACTTTCAGTTTAACAATATCTGTAAACCAACAGGAAGTACTTCTTCATCCCACAATTGACATCACAAACTAAACTATTAAAGATTTACACTTCTGTTGCAAACTATTTGCTCAAGTGAACCCTATGGTTCTTTAAAAAACATGATAAAATGAAATGAAGCTGGAAAAACCACCACGGCTGTAAATATCCAAAAGTCAGTTTATTGAAGTAAAATGGACAAGCGCTTTCACGTAACTAAATGTACGCTTCTTCAGATCCTTATCAAACTAAATAAAAACAAGCTTATATACTCACAGCATACAACCATAAAATCAATTAATCAATTAAAAAATTAACTCTTAAAAGGGAAATATCTATATTATTTAGTTCTAATGGGGAGTGCATCTAGCACAGGTTTAATATTAATGCTGCTGTTAAGTCCTGGTGCTAAATGTGCTCTTAATCTAAAAATCCATTAATTATTAAGAGCACATTTAGCACCAGGACTTAAAACTGTGTTTTAAAATCCCCATCCCTTATATGAAGTGTTCCCTGTTCCTAGAACTGAAAATAGGAACTTATTATAGTTAGGACACTTCAAAGTGTGTTTAAAAATGCATTTCTACCATCCTTCTTTTTTATGCTATAGCAGTGCTCTTTGATCCTGGCACAGAGAACCCGGGTGGTCATCTCAGTAAAAAATGCAGTACAATGAGAACATAACCCAATGTATACCACACCTTTGGTTTTACAGTTAAAATAGCCAGACACTGGAATAGTGTGTGGCAAATTTACAAAAGGTCCCTCTAATATGTACTTACAAATGGTACAACTTCCACATTTATGCATGCCAAATAATTTATTTGTGTGTAAAATAGTCTTTTTCTCTGTTTTTCTTTCACCCTGTCAAATAATAATTTTAAATTATAGTGATTTTTATACACAAAATGGGGGTGGTGGCCATCCATCACAAAAAGGTCCCGATTACCCTCTAAAATTTTCCATTTATCCTGTATAATGCCTCTTATCAATCCACTATCTAAAGTCATGTTCAAGTTGCAAAATATTTCTTTGTTGGACTTTTTCAAAACTTTGGAGCCACTATAAGAAACTTGTAATATGGGCGGGTAGAGTAACATCCAATTGTCCATGACATACTTAGCTGTACTTCTTAATATGTCTTCATGGTAACCTCTTTCCAAAAAAAGTGAACAAATAAAATATATTTCATTAATAAAACCTCTGTCTTCACTGGTCATCTGACTGGCCCTGATGTATTGGCCTTTGGGTACGTTGTCTTTCATAAATTGCGGATGAAAGCTTTTGTAGTGTAGGTAACTGTTAATAAAAGTATTTTTTATGGTGAATCCTGCTTACAAATCTCTTCACTACCTTAACCCTTTCTAAGGTGACATCCAAAAAGTTAACCTTTAAACCCACGTCACCTAAAGTAAATTTTAGAAACTCAGAACCAGAATATAAACAATCTATAAACACTTTCACCTGGTTGAGGTCATCTTCTATGATAAAAAAAAACAAGTAATCACCAAATCTTTTAAAAAACAAAACATGATATCTACCCATAACAGTCTCCAAAAATGTGTGTTCCCACCATCCAATAACAATGTTTGCGAACAAAGGGGCAGCTGGAGACCCCATAGCTACCCCTCTGTTCTGTTTATGCACTTTGTTACTGAACATAAAAATATTGTTTTTCAACAGAACATCTATCAAATCACAGCAAAAGTTGCACTTGTCATTAGAGAGGTTGGAAAATCTCCCGACATATTGTCTTACATATTCTACTCCTGTTTCATGTGGAATACATGTAAAAAGTGATACCACATCAATGGTGAACAAAATATGTTTCTGTGGGTCAAATGAGAAGGTGTCATTAAATTTCCTGAACTGTTCCAAAAAATCCCAAGAGTCCTGTAAAAAAGAACTCATTTTACTGAATAAGAATACCAAAGGTCCATAAAGACCTCAACCACTCTCCATTCAGGCCCATTGTTTCAGCGCCTAATTACATCACAGAAGGAATGTCCCTTACGGTTGATTCTTTTTTAACCCCCTTAGTCAGTAAAATGAGTTCTTTTTTACAAAACTCTTGGGAGTTTTTGGAACAGTTCAGGAAATTTAATAACACCTTCTCATTTGACCCACGAAAACATATTTTGTTCACCATTGATGTGGCATCACTTTTTACATGTATTCCACATGAAACAAGAGTAAAATATGTAAGACAATATGTCGGGAGATTTTCCAGTCTCTTTAATGACAAGTGCAACTTTTGCTGTGATTTGATATTTGTTCTGTTGAAAAATATTTTTTTTTATGTTCAACAACAAAGTGTATAAACAGAACAGAGGGGTAGCTATGGGGTCTCCAGCCACCCCTTCGTTCACAAACATTGTTGTTGGATCATGGGAACACACATTTTTGGAGCCTGTTATGGGTAGGTATCATGTTTTGTTTTTTAAAAGATTTGTCTTTGACTTGTTTTTCATCTTAGTAGGTGACCTTAACCAAGTGAAAGAGTTTATAGATTGTTTACATTTTGGTTCTGGGCTGCAAGGAGGCACAGCTGAAGAGCATGTGCCAGCCTTCCCCAGAAGTGTATGTGTGTTTGTATCTAAATCAAATCTTAAAGTGTGTGCTTGTCAGCTACTTGGGCAGGGACACAAAGCACTGGTTGGACAGGGAGGGTGCTGGAGGTTTTAGCTTGACCACTAAGCTGAGACATGTACCCTATAGCTGTGCCAGTGGGGAGTCTTATTGGGGATCTAGAGAGAAAGGGAGAAACCAGCCCCAGACTGACTGTGATCTTTGTGTGTTCTTAAGGGAAAGTGTACTTTACTGTGTATGCACTTGTTATCCTTCCCAATGTGGATGCCTCTCACTGGTGTTAGTGGTGAGGATTGAGGCTCCTTGATTACTGGGCCAGTGTACTGATGTCACACATCTATTGTACATGGTAATGGGCCTGCCAAAATTGTTTGTGGTGCTTGCTTCCAACTGCAGTATGACTAATTCTAACAATGGCATTCTCATAGATTGTGCCCTTTCCTTTTTATATCTATGACAGACTTTCAGTATAATCAATAGCAAACGCATATCAGCCCATGCAGAATAGAGTCATCATTATATGTATTATGCAGTTTAAGTGCATATCTTATTTGATTTTGCATTGTACTTGATGTGTTTTGCTTTAATGACTTATTCAGGTTCATTTCTATATGTATGCATTCTTGAATTGTCTATTTCCCTAGTTCACACAAAATAACTTAATACTTAGTGATAACATTTAAAAGAAAATTAAATACATTTCCAGTTTTCCTTAGTTGTGTCATTTAGCTGATCTTTAAGCTTTTCAGGCTGAGGATTTTTGCTCCCTTTTAAAAAGTAATGCTCACAGCTGGCAACACAGTGAATGCTGGGAAGCTACACTGCCTCATAAAAATGTGCAAGAGAAGCATCCCTCAGTCTGTAAACTTCAAAGAGATCAAGACATCTGCAATGTCTTCACTTCTACTTGGTCATTCATATCCTGGTTCCAATATGAACTAAACACACAGTATATTTTTTCCCTGAAGTTTGCATATGTTCTCTAGAACCTGTCTTACAAAAAAATATGTTTCAGTCACTGGGAATTTCATTGGAAACCTATAACATAATTCTTGACATTACTTGATAAATCCTGTATCCTTTGAACATTTATAATGCACACACACACACACACACACACACACACACACACACACACACACACACACACACATGCACGCACACTGTATGTTATAAAAGCAAAGACACACAACCTTAAAAAGACCTGCCCCGGGATTCATGAAGCTCGGTGCAAGGCCAGCGTTAGGCTTGCGCCAACTGTGCGGCATGTAGATGGCACAGTAGCGCCATATGCATATTAATGAAGGCGCACTGCCGCCACAGCCACGTGCATAGGAAACAAGCGCGAGTGCATGGGCCGTGTCGAAGTGCCGCACGGAGGCATGGAAATGTCGGCTGTTGACGTGCAACCTAAAATGCTGAATATTACAATCTGCCTGCAATAGTAATCACACCTGTCAGTGTCCGTGGATACTGAAATGTATGCAAAGCATGCAAGACAGTTCTTGCGAACACAAAATTAAGAAGCAAACACAAATGCACGTTAGCGAATATCGAGTCTCCATCCCTCAAACAAATGACATTTAAAACCGTGTGCCTGTATTCTAAAGCAATGTAGATAGTTATACCAAGTGGAAGTGAAATGCATCATGTTAGCACACCGCCAATAGCTACGTCTAGCCCAATGGTCAGGGTTACCACCTGTCCCACATTGTGAGGGATAGTACACAGCTGGGCAGTTGTGTCCATACCAAAACCATTATAAATGTAAAATATCCTGCGACCATATGACATAATTATGTCCCACATCGCATGTAATAGTCACATACAATAGTTATTTCCATATGTAACATACCACATGTTATAAGAAATAGAATAAGCAAGTAAACAAAACAGAAGGAGCATATAAACTGCTACAACAATAAGCTAACATGTAGGCATAAAACAAAAGTATTATCCGTAGTACTGACCGTGGGTATGTGTTGTCCTGTAGAATCTGATTTGTGTCCAGAATATATCCCATCCTGGCCATATGAAAAGGTGGCAACCCTATCAATGGTCAGAGCATTCGGCCAAAATCCGCCCATATGCGGTCCAAGCCATTCTTGTTAGGATGTGTCAAAGTTGAATGGGTATTACCCGGGTGTACCTACCATGTCATGAAAGATAAGTATTTGCGTGTACCTATGTGCGTGTTGTACAGCATGTGGAAGGTGAAAAATGCCAGGGTAGTCCTCACAACCATACAGGTACCTGACATATGTAGTGTATGCAATATGTTCCCTTGACCGTGCCATGGGCCATCAACCAAAGAAGGGATGGATGGAGTGTCTGGAATATGTGTGTGTGGGGGGGTGGGTAATGGTATAATCCACAAAGGCGAGACTGTGTTGGATGCACAATAGGTGAACTGGAGGTGTATGAGGGAGCAGTGGGTGAATCAGAAAGAAACACAAAGAACAAGCATACACATCCGCAATACAACCTGACAGGCCATACTGTAGAACACAATCACACAAACATATGAATATTAAAATGTGCAATACACATGTACAGAAACGTCACTGGCATATACCCACAGAATGGTCTGGATGGAACTGGGCCATCCAAATGCAACACACCTGGATGCATAACTGAATACCCATCATCCCCTCTACAGCACACAACCCGCCCCCATTCCTGAACGTCCACCAAATCCAGCCATACTCAGGCTACTAGTTTGGCACAGCCATATCTACACATAGCGACCACTACTCATATATAGTAGGCAATGCCACCCTAGGCAGTGTCAGGATTGCAAACTATATATCCTTTGCATGTAAAACCCTAACACATTTTCGTAAATCCAAAAGAATGGATGGTTATTGGCTTGTTCAATTTTTGGATATCTCTCATGGGATAAGTATCCTGTATAAACATCAGACTTGGTATCACGACATGATGTCCAGTCCTGTAGACATCTGGACACAAGTTGTATGTGCAGTAGTGGTTCACGAGACTGTTCAGCCTATAGACAGTCATGCAGAACCTACTACCCAGGATCAAACACCTGCCCATGATGCACATCTCCCCACATGATCTATCGAGAGAATATATTGTACACAGTCGCATAGTGGCACTTGGAAATAGGGTGATTAAGGTGCTGATGTAAGCAGGGTACCACATGACCCACTCTGTGAGGGACAGTCACTGTTTGGGTAGGTGTGTCCTGACCAAGAATGATACAATGGCAAATGTCCTGTGATTGTAGGAAATAACTATGTACCATATTTCATGTAGCAGTTGCCTAAAACAGTTATTTCTGGATGTAAAATACATAAATCGTACAAGAAACAGAATAAGCAACTAAAGTGCTACAGGAATAGGCTCTCATCTAGGAAAATAATGAATGTTCTAGACCCTGTACTGACCGTGGGTATGTGTTGGCATAAACAATCTGGTGTGTCCAGAATATATCCCATCCTGTACATATGAAAATGTGGCAACCCTACCAATGGTCAGAGCATTCGCACAATAACTGGCCAGCCTCTTAATCACTCACAAAACCAGTGACCTTTGGAGGAAAGGTGTTGAATGACACTTGAATGACTAATGACAATAATTAAGAGTAATAGACACTTTTAACTGCAGAAAATAGGTATTAATACATATGGCTCTGAATCTGTCAACACGTTTCAAGTTAATAGTACTAATATTGTAGAAGTGTCCGTGATTGTCCCTGATTTGTCATTGCCTTGTCCCTGTCACTGTTGAAATTAGTCCCTGAGTATTACAGAGGTCTGTACAGATATGTACACCAAACAGCTGTCACATTTGTTGACAGTACTATTGCATACCTGTAGTGAAGTCATAAGTGATATCCAGAATAATATTCATTGTATATATGAATGAATGAAATAGTCAAATGTGAAGGGAAACACCAGTGGAAACACCCTCCACCCTGTATTATGTAGTGGAACCAACCCCCACCCTATATTATGTAGTGCCAACATAATAATCTGGTCAGAGGTGCCCAAACCCCTGTGTCTGTAAACACAGGTAGAATGTTAAAATTGGGACCAACTCTGTCCATGTGCTACATCTGACATTTGAACAGGTACAGGGCAGTTCCTGTCACCAGTCAGACAAGCCTAAACCTGGATCACCACATGAATACCCTCACAATCAAACACACCTATGTGCCAGGACTATAAGCTTTGGAGTTCTGAATATCCTTGGAGTGAGTAAACATGCAGCATGGGTCCAGAGCAGTAGGGAATAGGGAATGTCACATGTGTAGTACTGCAGTTATCTCAGCAGGAGAATGGATGCCTGCTGCGTAAGTGAAGCGGTGAGGCATATGTTAGGGTAGCTATGAACCATGGGTATGCATATAAATGAAGCAGAACACCAATAGTGTAGTGGTTAGAGCATCCGCCTAACGTAAATGCATTCCCAGTTCAAGTACGACTATAGCACATATAATTTTCTTGTGTAATTAATGCCTCTGTGCTGTAAAGCCAACATTTAAACATGTAAAGGTGAACATGTGTGTCACATGGGGTCATTAACCGGATTCCATCAATCAAAGTGGTACTGTCATAATGAATAAGGCACACGTAAGCACAAAGAAGTGGCAGTAAACATATGTAACTCACAATAAGGATATGCAAGTGCACCTGCGTGGGTGTAAGCAGCTCCCAGCATAGCAAATGTATGTTGTTTTGTACAGATGTAACTTATATATATATATATATATATATATATATATATATATATATATATATAAGTAGAAAACTGCAAGGAACCACCACGTAGGAAATATAATAATTTATTTTGACAAAAAACACAAGCGCTTTCACGCACCACCATGGCACGCTTCCTCAGGTTATACTCATACATTAAAATTCACTCCTTAAATACAAAAAACAATTCCAATTATTTAATTAACTCATCAATTAAACAATCAAATTAATTCACTCTTAAAAGGAATATAGCACCAGTAATATATAGCAGCAAATTTTTTCAAAAACAAGTGGAACCACTGAAAACATCCGTAGCTTTCTTTGTACATATAAAACTATTAGAAAGGGGAAGTAAATCTTTTCAAATACATAAGTATATTTCATAGTTTAAGCCCGAATGGCTTAATTCAGCATCAGTATTAATATCAGTTCTGTATCGCATCTTAAAATATAAGCGATATGAAAATTACATCTATTTTGCATTATTATGAATCCACATGACAAGGTTCAACCTGCAATGTATGAATATATATATAATTATAACTAAGCACTATAACAATTCTTTTAACCAATAATAACATACACAATCAATTCTTCACATTAAAATGAACCTAATATATATATGTGTGTATATATAAATAATGATGAGTCAAATATTTATAAAAATTCTGTATAGGTCAAATATTTATAAAAATACTACATATTTATTAACTTCATTAATTCCTAATCCTAAAATAAATACTCTATATATAATGATAAAATAAAATGAAATTGTAAAAATTGTAAAAATTGTAAAAATGTAAAAATTTCGTAAGTGAAGCGGTGAGGCATATGTTAGGGTAGCTATGAACCATGGGTATGCATATAAATGAAGCAGAACACCAATAGTGTAGTGGTTAGAGCATCCGCCTAACGTAAATGCATTCCCAGTTCAAGTACGACTATAGCACATATCATTTTCTTGTGTAATTAATGCCTCTGTGCTGTAAAGCCAACATTTAAACATGTAAAGGTGAACATGTGTGTCACATGGGGTCATTAACCGGATTCCATCAATCAAAGTGGTACTGTCATAATGAATAAGGCACACGTAAGCACAAAGAAGTGGCAGTAAACATATGTAACTCACAATAAGGATATGCAAGTGCACCTGCATGGGTGTAAGCAGCTCCCAGCATAGCAAATGTATGTTGTTTTGTACAGATGTAACTTATATATATATATATATATATATATATATATATATATATATATATATGTATGTGTGTATAGATATACATCCACAGATATAAAATAAAGAAATATATGAAAAAAAAAATATATATATATATATATATAGAATGAACGCCGAAAGAAGAAAGCATACACAAGGGTTGTGAAGGGAATCTAGAGCAACTAAGGTATTATATAGTGCTTGCAGCGTATGTCAGATAAAACAGCACAAGAGTGAGTAGAGCACCGCTATTCACACCAGAGGCAGGGATATACCAGTGGTCATAATATCGTTGAACTGCTACGTCAACATTACACACAGACGGAATGTAGTTCATGTTGTGACCACCTACACTTGTAACCTGCAAATGTTCGTAATCCATAACACCAGGAAAGGCACGTATGTGCAAATATAAATGGCGGGAGACCTTGTGAATACATGAGGTGGTACAAAATGTGTGTAGGGCCCCTAACACTCTGGAGAGGGCAATGTGTAAAGGTGTGTTATGGCTGTAATATCAGGTGGATAATGGCTGTTACGCATGGAAACTCAACACGGGTGGGCTGGAGAAACTATGGCTATGCGATTATGGAAACAGGAGTGCCAGGGTTGGTTGCGCCGGTTCCAATGGAGCGGCCCATGTAGGTCAGCTAGTACGTAGGTGCGATTCTCAGCTAGAGCGTCTTCTGCGTGGAGACATGCGTGAATGGGCGTACCTTCGTTGAAGGTTGTGCATCAGGGCTGGCAACTCGGCATGTAAAAATCCATCTGCCAATCATTAGCGGACCGGAGTTCCGCTGTGGTGACCCCTAACCGGGAAAAGCCGAAAGACACAACAACATGCAGACATCAATATGTTGAAGTACATTCTCTGTAACACATGCACTCCATTTATGTGCATAATATGAATGTGCACAGAAACAAATACAGTAGCAGGAATAATAGGCTGTGCAGACGAGGAATAGGTCAAATGACTCTGTATCACATCACACTTATCAGCGGTACTCCATACATGAACAAAGTGTGACATCTGTCCGCAGTATAATGTGTTATATACCGAATACAAGTTAACCGGAGTGAAGTGTCGGTCTCATAATGACTAAGGCAATAGTATGCTGTTGAAGCAGAGATAAAACCCAATACGCATGTGTAAGTGTGTTTGTCCGGGAAATGTATTGGTCAATGGACACACAAATATGCATATATAGATATATATATATATATATATATATACACACACACATATACAAATATATATATATATATATATATATATATATATATATATATATATATATATATATATATATATACATGCACATACAACATTTATTGATATATACACATATGCACACAAAAAAACATATATATGTCATTGTAGATATACACATTTACATAACTAGGTTACTTTACAGCAATTACGGGTAACATATGTTCAGACTGGGCATATGTTACTGGGAGGTCCAATAAACAAACGTTTACCTCCCACACCGCCCAGCTAGGCCAGTCAGACATACAGACAGGCAATAAAGGTAAATACACTGCTGCTTTCCAAACCACAGGCAGGAAAGTACCAGTGGGAGAGATCTGCAAGGTCTACACTTTAAACATGGATAACGGGGTCCCTTGCGGGACACCAAAAATTCACTTTATGTGTGAACCTCTGGTTATCAATGCGAGCAGGATGTAGCTGTACACGGAACAGTAGGTTGTGCAGGTGTAATAACACATGGGTTGATAAAACGTACGACATGTGTCCTGAGTCGGGGAGAGTGGGCAGTGTGTAGGGGTATGTTCATACCCCAGCTGCGCTCACAGTAAGTATTTGTCATGAGTTCTGTAGAGGGGTGTCAGGTAGGTGAATCATGGGTATGCAATAATGGGCCTAAGTGTGCAGGTGTTGATTGGCAGAGATGTAGTAGGCCCACCCAGTGGAAGTAATTAATATTCCTATGTGGGCATAGCAGAAGCCTATACCTCCCAATCCTGAAGAGCACATCTACTGGATAGTCCGTAAACCATTGGGGGAACACATATGGACTATATCAGTGCCTTGTACCTGATTATCATGGACGTCCATGATTATGAATCAGAATGTAATACAGTCCTAACTAAACACTTCCAGAACTAGTGATATTAGGTGGACAGGTGGCAGAATACACGTAATGGCTAATGACAACATGTTTGAGTCATAAACAGCATGTACCTCAACAAATGTGAATGAATACATATGCCCTGTGACTGTAAATGTTTCAGGTTAATAGAACCAATCATCTAAATGTGTCCCTCAGGGTGTTATGCAGTGTCCCTGATACAGTGTTCATTCTCCCCCATTCATATGTGAAGTCTGCTAGTGACAGAAAGCGCATATTCCACCGACCACCTTAGGTAGATGATAGCATAATAGTTTGGGATTACCACCTGTTCACCTTTGTGAGGGACACTCCACTCTGGGCAGTTGTGTCCTGCAAAATTGAATGTCATATGGCCTGTGATTTTGGGAAAAGAGTTCATATATTGTGTGTAGTGGTGTCATAAAATGATTTTGTTGTATCTAAAACAGCTACATGTTATAGGAAACAGTATTAGCAACTATAATGCTACAAGAATAACCTTAACGTATGCAAACCAGTGAAGTAGTCAGTTTACTACTGGCTGTGGGTATGTGTTGCCTTGCCAAATGTGACAGCTCTACATATAGGTCCTATAGGGCTACCACCTTTCCAAATGGCCAAAGTGGGACCTGCTCTGTAGAAATGTCAGACGTACCAGGTCAGAACATACCTACAGCCATGCATAGTACAGAAATATACATATTAGCACAAATCAAAACTTAGTCTAGCAGCAGTCAAGTTGCTTATGCTACTTCACATAACATATCGACGTGTCATGTATACAATAACCATTACATGCAACTATTACAGACACGTGCAATATAATATTGTCCTCTAATCAGGACATTTGCTATGGCTAGAGTATTCTTGCATGACACATATGCCTAATGAGGGACTGTCCCATGCAAAGTGGGAAAGGTGTTACTCCTAGAGTCTCACGTCGGCCAATCTAAAAGGTGGAAAACCTACAATAGGTATGCGGTAGCATGACCCGGCAGAGAGATGCGTTTCCCAAAATACATTTACATGTCAGCATTGCAGAGTATTGGTTCCCATGTATCAGCCAGATGGGAGCAGATTGTATGAGGAACACGCATATAATATGATTATGTCACTGGACAGGCCGCCGATTCCGTACAGTCGAACGCCTGCTGTCGCCTAATGGTTAGCCATAGCCGATACTGTAATCATGTAGTAGGCATGTAATAGGCATCACAAGGGATCACACCCACCCAGCGTGAGTGACAAATGGAAGCACCAATGTTGGTGCACGTGCAAGTGAGTGAGCGAGCGGGTGTAAGTGTGTTTGTCTACCAGTATGCAAGTATTGCACTGTTAAAGAAATGTGGAGTCTAAATAAGTATAAGGAGCTGTAACCAGAGGTCAGCAGTGCTTAACACCGCACAAACCCACGCACAACTGCTCCCACCTGCTGGAATGTGCCTTACCCACTCCATATCCAAAGGCGTCGTTCTGGCCTCAAACAAAGAACCATCCTTTGCACATGTTGGTAGCAATACCCTGCACACACAGCTCATGTGAATTACCAATACACCATGGCATATATACAGACAATAGACAGTACCATACACATACCAGACAGCACAGTCATCCAACAGTATAGCAATGTACTGGCAGATATGTCCGGACCACTGGTATTTGCAGACCTGGCCGTCCTGTGTTTCAGTGTGTGAGCATGCCCAGTATGACTGTTACACATGTTGTCGACTGACATTACCATCATACCTTCATGTGTTTGAGCATGCCCAGTATGGTCAACTAGATCATATGTGTCACATGTCCAGATAGTCAGTACTGTGGTGCCGACCCCTGCGTTGTACACCGACAGGTGGCATGCTGTGTCTGCAGGGTAGCTAACGGTCATGTGGCATTGACTGTTGCTACATTTCTGCACAGCGTGGGGGGGCATCCAACTGTATCCACAGTCCTACACATCACTGGGGGTGGCGCACATGACTCTCACATGTGTACGTTGGAAGGGGGGCACAGCTGACAGTTGTACACATTTGCTACTACTGTACTGGTATGCCAGGTACTCCATTTCAGTGTGTGGACCTACCTAAATTGCTGGTTGGAGGCATACCAGTGTACGTCAGATCCTAGCTTTAATTACCAGCATAGTGGCTTCAGACGTCCTAGCCTTCACAACCTACATCCAACTGCCTGGCCTGCTGTAGTCCGTGTGTGTGTCTGTGGGGGTTGGGGTCATCCATTGGGCATATCCAGAGGCCATTGTATAGCATTTGTCTGTATTGGTCTACACCTGTCTAGCTGTATGAGACTTGTGTGGGCTGTATGGACACACATGATGTTAAGCCCATAACCTGCAGTGGGTTAGGACACACTGTGTACTACTGGCTACTATTGTGACCCCGGTATGTGCTACAGATGTCATGGTGCCACTATGGATGTGTACTGTCTGCTGCCATAACAGTCGGCTACCAAATTCCTTTGTATGCTCACATCCATACCATAGCTACAGGTAAATACACATTCTAATACAACTGCCAATTGGTAGGTTGATTGACTTACCTTGGGGGGTGTTCCAGACCTGAGGATGGTGCTGGAGGGCTGCCTATGTCGGATACACACAGTGCACTTCCTATACATGGCTGAGCACAGGTAGTGTCATGTTTCGCATCCCTTGTACTGTCTGTGCAAGTCAGGAGGGTAAAATTCCCTGGGTACCTACTGTGTCAGTGCATATGCCATGTGTTGTCTCTTTGCCAAGGGCAGGTCATACTGTGCACGCCTCCTTTCACCTACTGGGTCCAGCTCAGGTAGTTCCTCCTCCAAGTCACACTGTGCCTGTACAGGCCTTGGCATTGGTGGGGGGCTGTGTGGCCCTGCCCCATGCTGTTCCTGCTGCAACAGTTACCGCAGGATCAGATTGTGTAGCATAGTACATACCATAACAATTTGGGTGCATGCAGCTGGTGAATACTGCAAGGCTCCACCGGATGTGTCCAAACACCAGAATCGTGACCTGAGCATCCCAAGCACACGCTCAATTATATGTCTTGCCTGTGCGTGTGCCTCATTATGGTGTAGTTGTTCAGGTGTGTGTGCATTGCTGATGGGTGTCATCAGCCATGACTCCAGTGGTTACCCAGCATCCCCCACTAGGTGACTGTAGGGGATGTCCATATTGGCAAAGGTGTGGTACAGCTGCATCAGATGCCATATATCGGAATCATCATAGCTTCCAGGGCAGACTAGGTGGTGCTTAGATGTGTACATGCGTGCAGGCTGTAGCACCTAGTACCCCAAGGTAGTCTGCCATTTGGTGGAAGAGACGCATATTGCTGGTCAACAAATCACGTGTGCTGAGGACATGTATGTACTCACTGGCATGTGGTGACATGACGTCTGTGAACTGGTGCAATACTCTGGATGCAGATGCCTTTGAGACCCCCATGATATCCCCAGTTGTGCTTTGGGAGGTACCTGTGGCTAGTATACCTAGGCCAACACATACCTTGGTATCCACTGGGATGGGTTTCCCTCGGCCTGTTCGATGTGTCAGGTGTGTCTGGCACAGCTCAACAAGCTGCTGTGGGAGGTCTCTGTCTACCCCATAGTGCTCCACTATCGCCAGCTCATTTAGCCCCTGGTAGGTTACCCTGGGTCTGTAAAGTCTTATGTCACCTCACTAAGGGTTGTTCAGCAGCATTCACATCCTCTCCACCCTCAGCCTCCTGCACATGTTGGTCTATGTTGTCTGCTGCAGCCCTTCTCATTTCGTTGGATTGTGTCAAGAAATGTCCCCAAATGTATACACCGGTGGTGTAGACTCTGGAAGAAACCTGTGTGTATGATGCTTGCTCAGTTTACCGTAGTGTTTTGGGGCGGGCTAGCCATGTAATCTGCTCATTGTGCTAATTATCCCCTGTTTGTGCAGCCTGTTCACCTTGACTACTCCACTACTGATGTTGTCCCTACCAATTTCACTAGGCAGGTATAGTTACACCCCTAGCTTAGGCATGCTAAGGCAGGAGCAATCCCGAGGCACAGGGCTCCAATGTACGTACAGTATGCCTGACCCCCCCTCCCATGCTTTCACCTATATTCGAGTCCTGCACCCGGCTATCTATACACATACACTCTTGGGATCTGCATCACACCCTGGGGATAAACGGGATTCACTATTGTCAACCTCATTTGCATAGTATTGTCTTCTAATGCATAGTTATATGACCCATACTGATCCTCCAAATTAATAACCACTGCTTACTGTCACTCATATCCGCACACAACTGGTTAAAGGTGCCTTACTATCACCATATTCAATGTCCCTTGTTCTTCCCAGCAACAAAATAACCGGTCTCTACATGACTAGAACCCAGGACTCTGCACACCACAGACGATGTGCTTTACCACTAAGCCATGGCAGATATACATGCATCTGAGGTGATCACGTACAGATCATCCAGCACAGACATTCAGTAGTGCTGATGTCCACATATATATATATATATATATATATATATATATATATAAATAAAAATGTAAATGTTCGTTTGTTCAAAATCTTACATCTCCAAAAGTTCTTCACTGATTGCTTTGAAATTTTCACACAATGTTACATTCGAATACGCACATGTTTTTATATATCTACTATTATATAGATGTCACACTTTGCATTCGAATATGCGCGTGTTTTTATATACCTACTATGGATTCTTTATATTTGTATACAAATATGCAATTTTATATGTTTTTGTTATAACTTTCTTACTTCTTTTTCAGTGCAATCGATCTGCTTTAGTTCATCCAAATAATGCCTCACAGAAGATCAAACTTAGGTCATCGTATTCGCAGAGTGGAAGCAGTGCGACGAGTAATTGCAAATCAAACTGAGGAAGAACGGGTATCAGCGAATGAGTGAAACAGACAAAGAATGGCTCAAATACGTGCTGAGGAAGCAGCAGAGCGATGTGCAGCCAGACTTAAGGATACATGTTTGCGAGCACGGCGATCACTTTCTGCAGCTTCACATCTGCTTCATTCTCCTCGATCGACACCAGCGGACGAAATAAATGCTTGCCTGAAATACTCTACTTTGTGGTGACATGTAAAGACGTTAAAATTAACTACAAATATGCGTGTCCAGCTGCAAAAGGATCGATCAGCTGAGATATTCTCACATCAATTGCTGGAAGTTGGGAACGGAAAGGTGCCGGTTGATCTGACCTCAGGATGAATGTCATTGCCTCATAACTTCTGCAATTTAGTGACGTCAAAAGAAGAATTGGTTGAAAAAGTATTTCCCAATATTCAAACCAATTATAAGAATCACGATTGGCTGACTGAACGAGCTATTCTTACGGCCAAGAACAAAGACGTCTACGAACTTAACAATATTATTCAGTCTAACATTCAAAGTGAGGCAGTCACATACAAGTCCGTCGACACTGTTGTGGAAGCAGATGAAGCAGTTAATTATCCAACAGAATTTTTGAATTCACTCGATCTGCCAGGGATGCCACCGCACGTACTGCAATTGAAAATCGGTATGCCAATTATCATGTTGCCAAATATCAACCAGCCAAAGCTTTGCAACGGCACATGGCTTGCAGTAAAAAAAATTAATGAGCAACGTCATAGAAGCAACAATCTTGACAGGACCTTTCAAAGGTGAAGATGTCCTCATTCCTCACATTCCTATGATTCCAACGGATATGCTATTTCAATTTAAGAGATTGCAATTCCCAATTCGATTGACGTTTGCAATCACCATCAACAAAGCTCAGGGCCAATCTTTAGAATTGTGCGGTTTAGATCAACACATGGATTGCTTCTCACATGGACAATTATATGTTGCGTGTTCTAGAGTCGGCAAACCAGATAATCTCTATATCTGCACAGACAATGGAACAACAAAAAGTATTGTATACCCACAAGCATTGTGAAATTAAACATATTATAAATGTGCGCTTTCTCTTTTCTTTCTTTTCCATTTAACCAGACTGAGCCACAGCAAAGCGTGGCCGGGAACAGCTAGTAATATATAGATATAGATATATATATATATATATATATATATATATATATATATATATATATATATATATATATATACATATATACACACACACACACACGCACACACGCACACACGCACACACACACACACACACACACAAACACACACACATACACACACATACGCAGATATTGAATTTATATCACAACAGTGGACCACATGACACCAAAGCATTAGACAAGAATGAAAAGGAAACCACATGAGCCACCTGCATTATGTAATGGTGTTACTATCAAGGCAAGTGTGTTTCGTTGCGTCACATGGGTCAGACTGTAGTAAGGGTAAGAGTAGGGCTGCTGACATTTACTCGCCAGGCCTATTGGCGAATGTATGTGTATGTGTTGACAACCCAGTCTCTTGGGCGATTATGACATTTGTGGACACTATATAGGAAAGCAACAAAACACACTCAACACATCCTGGAGCTAGCCACCCACAGATACCAACACATAGGATATGACTCCTAAACGCACACACCTGTCATGCCTTGGAATCAAACACCTACCTGTCTATTCTATCACACTACAGCATTACGTAGTTACAGAATGCGCTCCAAAGCTTACTGGATCTTAGCACTCCCAGAGGCATACTTCTAGGTGGGTGACATCATCAGCAAAGGCAAAGACGCCAATGGGATTGTATGGAGAGTGAGCAGTCTAAAAGTATTACTCTGTCCCCAGGCAGCTGGAAACACACACACGGCAGGGCTGGGATTAGAACATAGACCTAACTACCTTATCACACTACAGCATTACGCAGTTACAGAACGCGCTACCAAGATTACTGGATCACAGCACAGTACTGTAATGGGGATTACCACATAGGCAGGGGTCCTCACCTCAACACTATCAAGTGTGTGTTATAGTGTCGTTGACCCCGTGAGTGTGGGCATGTTACTGTGTGTTTCTGTGTATGTCTGTGTGTGTTCTCATCCTGTAATGTGAAAGTGTATTACTGCTACACAGTGAGGCCTCATGTTATCAACTGGCCTCTACCCTTGACATCAGCTAGACCGCTGTGTAAACCCCCCGCACCATGTAACTGTACCTGTGATGTCACCCGGTATGGATGTCACGTCTCTAGCCACTGTAGCCTAGTACACAGCTCACATGCTCCTGGATCAGTAGATGTGTAGACATCTTTGGAATGTCAGCCTTTCTAACAGTGAGGTTGAGGCTACATATAGCATGCTGGTATTGCCATACATGCCTGTGAGTACTCCACATTTACACATGGGAAACTGCAAACACTGGTACTTAATGGCACATGCAATTAGACCTTAAGGAGGGAAGCAGGGCATCATTACCAACATGCTGTTACTGTTACTGTTGTTACCAAGACACATATTGTGAACATAAAATAATGCATTCTAACTGCAAACACTGTTACGTAATGGCACATGCAATTAGACCTTAAGGAGGGAAGCAGGGCATCATTACCAACATGCTATTACTGTTCTTACCAAGACACATACTGTGAACATAAAACAATGCATTCTAAACCTGTACTACATGGTATGCCTGCTGTGTGTCAATAGTACACAACATTTGTAATATACACTTATCTTACTATTCTGTTCACCGTGTTCATCAGACCATATGAGCATGTCCCTGCACCGATGATGTGCATGACAGGGATGTGGCACAGGCATCATCATTTGCACAGGGTGATAATGTTTGCCAGGGGCCTAGGCTGCACCAGTGGATGACATCATGTGTGTGGGTTAGAGCCTGTGATCTAATTGGACATGTGTGGTTGTTATGCATGTGGGTGTTGCGGTGCCCTACAGATGTTTCTGGTGTGTGCGTGTATGTATGCACACAGTTCTGCCATGTGTCCGGCATACACAGGGGTATTATTGATAGCTCCAGATTGTACAGACCAGGATTTACAGCTCACTGTGTCCGGCCATGGCCACATGACCTGTGCCTGCCAGGAGTTGCACGGGCACTACCAGGCAGAGGTACAGATTGGGTACTGTCCAATGACACATGTCCACTGGAACCGTGTCCCCACTGGGACCATCCAGGCCATGTCCACGTGGCCTGCTGTGTCCTGGTGTGGACAGCCCAGCACCAGTTGCACTGCTGCTGCTACCGGCACTATGGGAGCAGGCATGTGAGGTAGCTCATTCACTTAGACCTGCACCAGGTGGTGTAGCTGGCCTACATCCATGTGGCCTACGCCTCACTCCCACCAGATGTTCCAGCAGAGACAGCTCATGCTCTTGGATTGCCATACCACGGTCAAGGATTCCAACCATGTCACCCAATCACCTGCCCAAAACGTCAGCAATCTGCTGTTGAGCATTTGCCAATGCCTGGATATTGTCATTTAAAGAACAGATAGCAGCCCTCTAAAGCCTCTGCCCTTCTCTGTTCTGCCATTCAGCACGTGCCTGTGCCGCCATTACAGTCTGAAACATGCATCTGGTGACACCAGTTGCTGTGCTCTGTCCTGCAGGTGCATGTCAGCCAGAGGTCCTCCTACGAGCAGCACTGGCCACATGCCTGTGTGGCACATCTGCAGTCATTTCACTGACACCATGGTGTGAAGACACACCTTCTGTAGCCACCACACATTCCTGTTCCAAGCTAACACACTAACTGTCCTTCCTCTATGGCCACTGGTGATGGGGTATGTGTTGGCATGAGAACTGTGTGTGGAGAAGAGGGGGATATAGGTTAATGGCACAGATTCAGCCCCTGACTACCCTGCCTGTATCTCAAGCATATTTTCATCACTGCTAGAGTCTGTGGGGACACTAACATCAGATGGACCACAGGAGGGTAACGCACTTACATCACCTGTGAAGGCAAACAAAGACTCTACATTACAATAGAGAGACACACACACAGACACACACACAGACACAAACAGACACACACACACAGACACACACAGACCATGCATGTGATTTGACAGAAGGCATGCAGCATGCATGTGATACAGCAGATGGCATGCAGCTCAGACATTAATAGTGGTAGTTAGCATACATCCCTGGGTTGCACACAACAGCAAGCATATGTCATAGCAGAAGCCATGCATTTCACACAATCATGGTAGTAAGCATGCATCCCTGTGATACACCATGTGGACCAGCACAGGTTAACAGTACACATGGCTGATGTGAGGCATATGTCCTTGACATTAACATGTAGCATGACATGTAATCTGCTGACATGTGCATTAACATGCATACATGTTTGACACAATGGTGTCCTGACACATGTGCAGCGGTGTAATGGTGTCACATTGCAGTGTTGTCTGTATGCCCTACAGATAGAATGCACTTTTAGCAGATGTGCATGACCATTGAAGGGGAGCATGAGGCATCTATATTGCTATACAGTGTGAGGTACAGACACAGTGCCATTGCATGGAATCATGAGGTGTCTCTATTGCTATACAGTGTGGAATACACACACAGTGCATAGCCATTACCACGTGCATACACAATACATAAATACTGTGGATTGTGATCCACGTTGCTGAGGTGTATACACACTAAACCATGCTGTGTCATGTGTGACAGGTCACCGGAAGACATACAGATGACACCCCTGCACAACTGCTAACATTTCTTAGCTGCCTGGCAACCATGTCCACACATAGCAGACTTATCAATACACCATGTCCCACATGACATTTATGTACCACACACACGAGGTGCACGGCTGACAGTGATGTCCAACAGCAGCAAGGGAAATGTATGGTATCTGTGGCCTGATGTGGTGTCTGTGTATGTATGTGGAAGCTGTACAGGTGACTACTGTCATGCTGTGACACAGTCATGATGTTCAACACCTCTTATGTGGCCGAATTAAGTGACACCTCCACAAGCTGTGCACAGGCTTTTAGGATGTCCAGTGTTCCACATCTACTATATAACCATTCAACAAAGGCTATAGTTGGAACATGTGTAGACAATTTGCAACAGGGTGTACACACATACACATCACATCTACTGTGTGTTGCTACATGTCTCTGGCCATCCTCCATGGCCATGTGTGAACATGTGTTGGCCAAATGTTTGTGATGGCCATCTATCTCACATGTCTGTGTTGTCTCATATGACATACACCCATAGATGTCAGATACTCCACTGTCCACAGGGTTATGCAGACAAAGGGTTGTATGTTTGGTATGTGGGGTATGTTTTATGGGATAGTGAGACAATGTTGCAGCTGGACCACTACATGTCTGGGACATGTCAGATGGTACATCACAATGTCTGCACTCATTGCAGGGGCATATTCCACAATGGTGAATCCTGTGGGCTGCCCATATCCCAGCTCACTGTGTAGTGCTGTTTATGCATTACCCACATGTGTTGCTCTGATGTATAGTACATATTCCTACATTGAACAACACCTCCACCATTGTATGCACAGCTGTCCACACATCTAGCAATGACAGTTACTGTGGTTTCATGTCGATGTTTCATTTAGTTTGTATATATTGCACATGGGTAGCCAGTGTGATTGATGAAAGATGCAACCTGTATATCGTGACTGGACCATACATTATGTGTACATGTGTTAACTGGCCACATGGCGAATAGATCTGTGCATTAACATGCCTGATACTGATAACTGTCTCAACTGCAACACCCTGCTGTCTCTGTGGCACACCAGAGGTACCTGTATAGGGGTGACACAGCAGTTTGATCATTATCCATGACTGTATGACAGCTACAGGGTGCACTGTGCATGTTAACACATTCGCCAGTACAATAACATACACTATGGAGTATGCACATGTATGCATGCACAGGGTAGCATACTATAGTATGTGGCATATGTGTAAACATACCTTGCATATGATGTTACATTACATATTGTACAGTGACACATGCAACTAAATGGGATATAATAGTTATATGTGCAGTAGTGACTTACCAGGCAACTCCAGGCTCGGTGGTTGGGAGACACCCACCTCCACAATGGCAGCTAGAGTTTGTGGATGCTGTTCTGACGGGGTCCCCAGGCTGGCCAGTATCTCCTCGGTAGGTGTGAGTGGGGGCTGGGTTGGTGGCCCACCACCTGCTCTACATTGTTCCCTGGCCATTCCATTGGCACACTGTTTCGCATGTTGGATCAAGTCCGTGCAGTGTCTGCGCACCTGCTGGTAGGTGCAGTTATGGCCACCCACATCATTAACCCTCCTGCGAAGTTCCTGCCACAGGTCGTCACGCTGCTGGGCATGCTGTGGCACATGGCTGAACAATACCTCATAGTTATCCTTGAGGTAAGGTATGAGGGCATCATCCTCCAAGCGGCTATATGCTAGCAGTCATGATCGAGGCATTATCTGGAAGACATAATGATGGAGACAGGTCACAGCATCTCAGAGATGCACAGAGATACAGATGAACATACATGTGTATTACATTTAGTACATATGAACAGTTGTCTTTGCAAATCGTCATGACACTGACACAATTGACATGTTTGTGTCACACACATGTAACACCTGATGGGGATTGGATATTATCACCATATATGTGTGTCACCTCATTACATTGCTCATACTCCATGTGAATGCTGTCTTGATGTGGGCATGTCTGTTTGCCTGTACTGGTGTTCTTACCTATCAGCACATGCCTGGATGTGTCCACATTAATGCTGTTGACCTTGATGCTGTGTATATGTCACATATCAACACATACACTGCCTTAACGGACATGAACAGTGACAATGCAGACATGCACACGGAAACCTTTGCATGCATGTGTTTTGCCATATACATCTACACGGCACTGTACAGCAGTTCAACACCCTGCCATGTATCGCCTGTGTTGCACATGTGATACACATGGGACAATGGCTAGCCGGATGGTATTCGCAGGGATGGTTATCAACTATAGCATGTATGGCCAAGGTCATGTAGTAGGGTGTATGCCCTGGGCCATGTATGGGCATAGGATGTAAGGTTTTCTAGCTGTATCCGACAGCCATGTTCCCGCTGACAGATGAATCAGTACCACATTACTGATCCAGACAGTTAATGATACATCTACCATGTGGTCATTGCACCATGTATGACAGAGATGACATGTGCAGCTTTACTGGATAGGGTTGCATGGTATGGCAGGAGTATGTAACATGTATGGCACAGGGATCTGTCCAGCATGTGGCGATCCTTGTACTAGGAAGGTGGCTGTCCATGACGTATGTCTTTCAGATCAGGATATGTACTTGTAGCATGTCCAACATCACAGTGTTGCACATGTCTTTATGCAGTGTAGGCAGCATGCTGCATAGTGGCGATGAGGATTGTGAAGGCTGGTGTCGCCCATCCAAGCATGGCCAATACCCCTTAAAGGTGATATGTGATCCAATATTGGTCACTTGAGTGCTGAGTATGGCTGTCCAGTGATCTCCATGCTCATGGATGGCACCCTGTCATGACTTGGGTTGCCTCTTATGACTACCTAATAGGCCTGGTGACATCACTAGCTCAGGGAGGTAAACTGCACAGCACCATCCCTTACACACAGTGTCCATAATGTTGACCGCTGCCTAGGTGGTAGTTAATGGATACAGGGTTATTAACCTAGCGGTGACAATGCAATGAGCAGCTGTCAGATTGTGCACATATGTCACGCACCTCACCCATAAAGCCCATTCTGTATGTTGTCCACAACACTGAGTCAGCTATTGCTCCTAGGTCATGGCCATTCACATACTTACATATGCAGATGCCTCCCATTTGTCTGTGTGGTATGGGCTACAATGAGGGGGGAGTACAAAACATTAACCCTGTTTTACTGTAGCTGCCACTGGTGTAATATGCACATGTCATACACCTTTTGTAGTGTTGCTTCTGTCAACAGGCCACTGGTAGAACACTTCTGTGACATACAAAGGTACATATAGTATACTGAGTATAGGTGGAACACAGTATGGGTGATGATGTCCTATGACCTGTCACAGGTATGCTATACAGTGTGAAATCATTCGTACTGTCATCTACATCTGTACTGCTAACAACATCTATGTTGGTTAAGGTTCATGGACTTTCAGACCATACTCAGCAAGGTAATAGTGCAGTGTCTCCCATTATGAGTGGCATCTCCACTTTGTGGGTTGTGATAACTGTTGGTGTGCTCTAGTCAGTGTTTTCACAGACTGACATGAACCTATGTTTTAATGGAAGTGTATGTGTAGAGCAAACTGTTTTGCCATATGTGTATTATACGACCAGGGATGTGGACAGGTCACATGCAGCCTGAGTGCACCTTGTACCATCATAGTTATGGTTACAGGGGCTCTGTAGTGGTTATGGATATGTGATTGTGTACCTGTTGGGGGGGCAGTGAGTTTATGTTATCCAACACCCTATCTGCATTCCTTATTCATGCTCTGCACTTGTTCAGAACATGTAAGCACTTCATGAGCTACTAATTACTATAGCACTCAATCCTACTCATTTCCTACAGGTAAACACTGTTTGTCCTTACATTTCCAGCTTGCTTACAGTACAATAGCTGTTGTACACACTTACCTCACATATCTTGTGAGAAATGGTTGAATATACAGGCATGTCCAAGTGTCAATTACCAGTGTTATTGCCTGACTATATGATGAATATGGGCAACATGAGGCAATATAGCAATTGTCTCATGTACACAGTCAATGCTCACCTCCTAACATACAACACTACAGCCTGCAGGAGATGCACATATGTAGCCATGCTAGAGGTAATGCTCTCTCCAACCCAGACTGAACCTGACAATCATGTGGAGATGTGAAACATTTGCATCACACTCCACTCATCACATAGTCTCACTAGATCTCCACCACCACAGGCCACACATAGTAAGACTACAACATTTGCGGAGCCTCTCCATACTACTCTGTGTAGGCAACAGAGGCAGCCCCATCACCAAACAGAACACCAGTACTTATAGCCCACAGACTCATGCGTGCCCATCAACTACAGCCAATAGGGTGTTATAACATACCCAACACACTAGTCATAGGTGACTCTGTAGGCAGTCACACTGAGGTCCCACTAAGCAGGCTACACAAGGCAATAGTCACTTTCATCTGACTGTCGGGTAACAGGATCCGCAACATAACCTATGCACTCAGGTCACTCCTCAACAGGTACAATATGACTGTCATTCTCCATGTTAGTGTGAATGCCCTGAGATGTAACTTCCTGGACTACATGTACAGGGACATGCAATAACTCTCCAATCTTGTAGCCCAGGCAGGTATCGCCCAAGCCCTGAGAAGCATTCTGCATTTGTCCAGACTGATACCACAGTACAATGACTGAATTATTCACTTCAACAGTTGCCTATGCTTCTGGTGTCATTCCAAGGGTATCCAGTATCTGTCTGCTTTGAATGACATGGTCAACAAAACATGATGCTTTGGCACAGATGACCTGCACCTGTCGGCCCTGGGATTACAGATAACATCTAAGGCTCTTGCTGCTCCTATACTGCCTGTTTTAGACACATTTCAAATAACATATTCACCACCAGGACAGGAACAGGCAAGCAAAACCTGAGGGTAATGTTATTCAATGCTTGACATCTTCATCTCAAATGTACTCAGCTGAGGCACTCCTTATAATGGACCACTTCAATATCTTTGCAGTGACTGGGACCTGCTTCTAGGCTCCGGAGAGCACCCCTGCACTGACAGGCTATTACGCAGACCACACCTTTCAGTCATGTAACCAGGACCGGAACACCCACGGCGGAGGTGTGTCCATATTTCACAAGGATGTACACACCTCCAAGGATGGTTGCTTAGCACAATGCATCAGAGGTAATCCAAGTGCAACTAACTGTGGCCAGAACTGCTATACAAATTGTAGCTTGCTACGGATTTCACACCATACCCTACGGTTAACGGCCCTAATTTCTTGGTGTACTGAAAAGTAGGGTTCAAACAGGAACTACTGATGTGAGACTGACACTACCCCACACTTAACTGGGATACCTACTCATGTACCGACACATTAGGCCAACACTTTCTGGGATTCATAACCTCCAATCGGCTGGATCAACCTATACACACCACCACCAAGGCCAGCAATATCCTAGACCTGGACATTACCAATTTGTGTGACTGATGTTCCACACCTGGGGTTATCCCCTCGTTGGTCAGTTCCGAACTTATGCTAATCACCCTTGTTATCCACATCCCGGCACCACACCCTTCACGGAAAACACAGTACAATATTTCTACAAAGCCAACTTCAGGCTTCTTATGACAGCAGTAGTAAACGTCATGACACCCATGCAGATGGACAATATAGTTACAAATGCTGAAACATACACAACTGCACTTCATTAGCACTTACACGACTGCATGGATCATGCTATCGCAAACAGAGCCATGATGGTACCCACCAGATAATGGACACCACTCTGGGGGTCCACTGCCATGGACATAATGTACAACAGTAGGAGGAGACTGTTGCAAAGTAGAGTACAATCCCATGGGTGGGTAACTCCCTGGTCAGCCTCAGTAGGAATCTGAGATCCCTTATCACATCCTCCAAAGCTAGCTATGTAAACATTACTGAGACACATTCCAAGGACTACCACAAAGCGTTATGGAGGTATGTCACTGCTTTCAATGGCAATACCCACATCTGCTCTGACATACAACGGGTAGGCAGGAACATTACAGAACCAACTGATATTGGCAACATCCTGGCAGATAGGTTCAATGCTAACTTTACACCCCTCTCACACCCTAAAGGGCCCAAATCTATACAGGAACAATGCAGAGTCCCTGCGGTCACAACTGCACAGTTCAAACCTGCACTCTCTAAAGCCTGGAACACAGACTCCATGTGACCGTCCAACATCCCAGGCTACGATTTACACAAACCTCAGAACAACATGGCTCCCCACTTGGGCATCAAATTCACGAATAGCCTTGTATCAGGCATTGTGGCCCCTGAATGGCGCACAGCAACAGTTATCACACTCCACAAAGGTGGCGCCACAATGGACCAGAGGAACTATTGCCCTATACACCTCACTAGACTGTTCTGCAAGGCTATGGAGCACATCATCATGGAAGTCATTCACAGAGACATTGGTGGCCTCCAAACCTTTGATACCACCCAGGTTGGATTTGTTAGGGCCAGACCATGGCTCCTAAACCTGGTGGAGTCCTTTGAGACAGTTACCAAGGTAGTAGATGATGGTAAGGAGGTCCACACAGCCTATCTTGTCCTCTCATTGGCTTTCAACACCATTCCCATTCTGGTATTGTCAACATACACATCTGCCTGAACATCGACCCCTACGTCTCAAGATGTTATGCAAAGTGGCTCACGGACAGGACCCACACAGTGAGGGTAGCATACCATAGTTCCTACTGTACATCAGTTACAATTGGCGTATCCCAGTCCTCGGTCATAGGGCCACTCATGTTCGGTATATGCTTCCCTGAGGTACAGGCTAGCACAGAAGGACTTTCCCTGAATAGGTTTCCAGATGACTGCAAACTAGGAGCCATGATTGATTCACCAGCTGATACAGACGGCCGGCATAAGGGTGTCACTGTGACGGATACCTGGTGTCGATAACATGGCCTCAAGCTGCATACCACAAGGTGCATAGACATCCCCTTTGGATTACACCAATCACCCACTGACTATCACATAGGTGGTAGTCCCCTACATACATAAGACATTATAAGGGATCTTAGTACACATGAAGATAGTACCCACTCCTTTGATAACCATATTGCCAAGGTGGTGTGGATATCGTTCTACATGGCCACCCTAATTTGTAATGGGTTTGTAAGCAGAACAAAGGCAGCCATTGTACCTCTATACCCCTGACTTATGAAACACATTCAAGGGTACAACACCCCGTTTGGGGTGTACCTTACGGAACAGCAACGGCTTTAAATACCACAACATTATCACACCAACAGGATTACTGACCTCCGAAGGATGACGTATGCAGCACAACTACAGAAACCCCAACTGTACTCATTTGCATACTGCATACTCAGAGGTGACCTCTGCTGAACATACAAGGCCCATGTCCACAACAATATTGATGGATATGCTCCACATAAGCAACATAAGCAAAAGCCACTGAGAGCAACATGCTCTGGGATATATACCCAAGCGCAATGATGAGTAGGACGTGCTGGAGGGATACATTCCTGAACCGGACACTCACCATGCTTTGGAACATGATTCCTATGTACATCAGGCAGGGACCCTCACTAGTACTCTTCATGAGATACTTTGATGGGTGGATGGGAGACAGACATGTACGACAGGGATCACTGCAGTGGCTGTACTGTACACAGGTGCAGGAAACAAATGGCTCTGCTGTTCAAGGGCACAGGACACTAACCGAGGGAGGTGCCGCCAGTGAAAACACTGTAGTTGGGCTTACAAATGGACTTGGCCAGACAGCATAGTACCTAACTATGAACCTGTGAAGCTATTACATGTCCTTTGTGCATGGATAATTGAGTAGCTCTTCCATTTCAATTGGCTATCATGCTGTTACACTGTTTGGTGACTACAAGCCATATGTATCCTGATATTGTGTATTGTACATGCCAATAGACATACCTTATGTTTGCATAATATAACAGTAATGCTATGTAAAATATTTGACATATCTACCTACAATACTGTACATTTCACATTTTTGAAACAATATCCCATAATGCAAAGCATAATTGCACAGCAGGACCACCTTAGGCATATTATTCTTGTTATACGTCCATACATATGCCTACTGTTACAGTATATCAACATATACTATCGCCTGTTATGGCACGTACTTGTTGGACAAACCCTACCACTGACAGCGGCTGGAGTGGAATTGTTATGTTTAAAGTCCTTATGTAGCATCCCTTGTTGTGTATGACGTGTTTACCTTGTGGCCCACAGCAGTGCACACAATTTCTACAAACGTTACTATGCTCAACAAGACATCACTACATAATACCTTTTCCCACTGTATGCATTGCATACACTTTCATTAATACAGAACAGGCACTACATACACTAACATACTGAGTGTTCTACATACCTTCTTAGTGGTCCGAGTTTACGAAAATATCTGTCTTACTCCTTTCCTGTTTAAACGGTTCTATGGTATGAACATACAGTTTGAATGTATGGCAAGCCATCCTTTTATACGTAGATACCTGTAACATGTGATATCCTGCCACCAATTGGTGTTCCGGAGTAAATTATTACATGCACATCAGCTGTGCAGCTACTCCATTAGCCAGTTACATGGCAACAGTGGGGTATAATTGAATACTCCACTTGGGCATTGTCCTTTTGCCCTACCTTCGCGGAATATGGCCTGGATGTGTTTTTTTGTGATGAATTGCAACTGCTATATAGAGAGACACAGATATTTTGATTTCATGTCCCCCGTGGATCATGTGTGATGGCTAGAGTATGTAGTTCTACATGTGAGTGCAGCTGTTATCTCAACCGTCTGATACGAGACTATTGCAAACAAAACCTGTCTGTTCCATTGTACAACAGCAACGATTTCACATGGCGCCATTACAAGTGTGTCTCTCACAAGGTATGTTAACGCTTCTGCAGATGTCATTGAGTGAGTGGATGCTTGTGATGTCATTACAGTCTGTATTGCAATTGTTTCGGGTGTGGGGGAGATGTAGGTGGGTGTACATAGCAGATAAAGGTTTGTAGGGACTGCATTTATACATATTCCATATGTGTGTGAGGGCTCCTTCCCTAATTGAAGACCTATCATTTAGTAGACTAATACTATGGTTATTGCAGGCTTATTCATTAAGCCATAGTTAATTGGTTCCTATATAGCATGCAGATGATGTTGATCCTTCATTCCCTCCGGAAATACATCGATATGTAATGAAATGTTGCTACATGAAAGCTGTCCCGTGTATTTCTGTCACAGATATTTGCACTCATTGCAGTTGTGTTGGTGACTGAACCTCTTTGCCTTGGGTTGCCACCTTTTCAAATGGCCATAGTGGGACATTTGCAGGACACACATCGGGGTTTAGAGGCCGACACATACCCACGGTCAGTACAAAGGATAGAACTTACTTTTGTCCTAAATAAAACCTTATTCTTGTAGCACTTTAGTTGCTTATTATGTTTCTTGTAACATTTACGTATTTTAGATACAGGAATAACTATTTAATGCAACTATTGCCTAATATATGGGACATAATTATGTCCTACAATCTCAGGACATTTGCCCTTTTTAATATTTTTTGTCAGGACACAACTGCCCAAAGAGGGACTGTCCCTCTCAAAGTGGGACAGGTGGTAACCGTATGGCTAAGGCCGGCTATGACCACACCTACTGTAATAATCTACCTCCGAGTTAGCACGAACAGACACACGATGCAAACACACACACACACACACACACACACACACACACACACACACACACACACACACACACACACATTACAGTCCCACAGAAACACACACCACACTCTCAACACACACTTACACACACTACAGCAATCAGAAACACACTTCAACACAGTACCTACCTGGACCGCAGTGCCAGCAGCAATAACTAAACGTCCCTTAACATCGTGATAATATTACTCGCGGTTCTAGTGTTCCGGTACTGTGGTCTTTTGGTCTTTAAGCCTCGTGATTACACATGTCGGTATGTAAAGCATTCGGTAGTTGGCAGTATCCTATTTATTTGTACCTCCATGGTTGTGTACATGTCGTTAACCTATCTATATATTTGCAGATATATGTATATCCGTATATATCGACATATATCTCTCTATCACCCTTTCTATCTCTATTATATATGCATATATATATATATTTATATATATATATATATATAAATATATATATATATATATATATATATATATATATATATAACAAAAGGGGAAAACCCCACCTTTTTGAACCCCGAACCCCCCCTTTTGGTTTTTCCCACCACACCCCGGACACTGGGCGGGGGGGACACCCCTCATTCCCTTTTACCTTCCCGACAGGCACATTTACAAGGGTAATAAGGGTTTATGCTGGAAATTTTTTCCAAAAATCTTTTCATATTTAGCAAATTTTAAGTTTTATATCATTAACATTTTTAAAACCTTAAACTTCACCCTAAAACCCCAACATTCTTAAAATGGTTAATTATTTATAACATCCATTAACATTTCCCTTTGGGATTTCAAGGGTTTTTAGGGTGGGCATTTTTGGGCAATGTGGCTTTTTGGGATCTTTTTCAAATTTATGGTTTTTTATGTAATTATAAACCTTTTATATGGAAATAAAAATTGGGGAATTCCGTTAGTTTTTAATATGGAATGATAAAACCCCCATTAAATTGGGGAGCCAAATGGATGTTTAAAGGTTTTTGCTCCACTTGGGCTTTTGGGCAGGAAAATAAAAGGGGCTCCCCCCTCGTGGGGGTTTAAACCCTTGGCCGGTATGAAATTCTATTCTACCTTTTTAACCCAGTGAAACAAAAACCACAAAAACCCAAAAAAAACCAAAAACCCACACCCTCCAAAAAAAAAATTAAAAATTTAAAAAAAAATAAAAAATTAAAATATATAAAGACATTAAAAAAAACCCCTTTCCTGAAATATTCAGGCAGGGGACGGGGGCCCCCTTTTTTTAACCCTATTCCCCAGGGATTAAAGAGGTAGGGGGTATCCTATTTTTTTATATTTTTGTACAGGTTTAATTTAATATTTTTCAATAATTAATCCATTTTTAAATTACCAACCCCCTTTTTTCATTATATTGATAAATTATAATTAAATTTTTAATAATTTTTATTTTTATTTTTAATTTTTTTATTTCTGGAAGGGGAAACATTTAAATTTTATATTTAAATATTTTGGTTTCCTGTACCCAATCCTTTGGGACTTTACATAATTTTTTACTTGGGGGGTTGTTAGGGTGGCTTCTCGGCGGCATTTAAAAGGGTGAATAATGCTTTTTCACCTGTTCTGGACATTTTTGTCCGATTGTATTCAGCAAAATGTTTTTAATTCTGTAGCATTTTAAAAAAACCCCCTTTCCAAACCCCAACACTTAAAAATGCCTTTCACAAAATCCCAAATTTTCCCGGGATTCTGGGCCCTTCGGGGAAATTAATTTAATTAAAAATAACTGGAGAAGCTGGGGTCAGATACCTTCATGGGTACTCCCCACTTTGGCACACCCCTGATTACTTTATAGGGGGCCCCTTTAAAAACCCGGGGAATCCAGCAGAGTGGGGGGGAAAGTGGTTCTGGACCTTGGCTCTGCTCAGGGGAAGTTTTTTTGATGGGGGGGCCCGACACATTTTCCCTGCTATGGGCCTCTGACGGGGCTTTACCTAAAATGCCTGGAATTACAACACTTGCGTTTTTTGTTTACTGTTCGGGTGTTGATTTTCCTTTTTCCAATAGCTGTTGTGTGAATTTGGGGCTCCCTTGTAGGATTCACACACCAAATACATTACAATTTACAGGTGGTTGTTTTGGGGCCATCCTTTTTACTGTGTGTGCAGGTAAAATGTGTCAGTCCGGGGCCTCCCTGTCAGTGTATTTTATTTTTCCTTTTTGCCAAGGTGGGCATATTGGGCATCCCTCCATCTGCCAACCTGGACAGGGTTTTTTCTGAACCCCTCTGTGCCTGTGAGGGCCTTGGAAATGGGGCTGTGAGGGTTCACCATTATGTCCCTGCCAGCTTTTCAATATTTTATGTACCCAAAAACTATGATGTCAGGCCGGGGATGCAAGGCTCCCCCAAATATGTCCAAGAACCCGATTTCAGCATCCCAAACACAGTTTTTGATGATTCGGGTTTTGTGGCCTCATTAGGGCATTCTTGCATGGGTGTGTGTGCATTTCATAGTCATCATCCAGGCTCCAGTGATAGCCAGTGGGGGAATGGGATGTCCCCGAAAAATTTGTACAGCAGGCATGCCAGATGTGGGGAAGGTAGTTTGGGCTGCCAGCACACACCTGGGATCCCGGGGATTGAAAACCTTTATGGATTACCCGGTTTATTTCCTACCATGCCACGGTGGGATTGGAAATTCCGGGTTTTCCCCCCCCTTTTGGGTGGCCCCTTGGAAAAAATTTTTTTCCC